>NC_048583.1:2464875-2744875 GCF_013265735.2 Oncorhynchus mykiss | reverse complement strand
CACACCGTACACACACAGACACACCGTACACACACACACACACACACACTGTACACACACACACCATACACACACACACACACACAGCGTACACACACACACCGTACACACACACACACACACCGCACACACACACACACACACACCGTACACACACACACACCGCACACACACACACACACTGTACACACACACACCGTACACACACGTGCACACATGCACACACACTGGTTGATGCTTATTTATAAAACCCTCTTAGGCCTCACTCCCCCCTATCTGAGATATCTACTGCAGCCCTCATCCTCCACATACAACACCCGTTCTGCCAGTCACATTCTGTTAAAGGTCCCCAAAGCACACACATCCCTGGGTCGCTCCTCTTTTCAGTTCGCTACAGTTAGTGACTGGAACGAGCTGCAACAAACACTTAAACTGGACAGTTTTATCTCCATCTCCTCATTCAAAGACTCAATCATGGGCACTCTTACTGACATTTGTGGCTGCTTCACGTGATATATTGTTGTCTCTACCTTCTGTCCCTTTGTACCCTGTTTGGTGCTGCTACCATGTTGTCATGTTGTGCTACTACCATGTTGTGCTACTGCCATGTTGTGCTACTACCATGTTGTGCTACTGCCATGTTGTGCTGCTACCATGTTCGTGTCATGTTGTGCTACTACCATGTTGTGCTACTGCCATGTTGTCATGTTGTGCTACTACCATGTTGTGCTACTGCCATGTTGTCATGTTGTGCTACTACCATGTTGTGCTACTGCCATGTTGTGCTGCTACCATGTTCGTGTCATGTTGTGCTACTACCATGTTGTGCTACTGCCATGTTGTCATGTTGTGCTACTACCATGTTGTGCTACTGCCATGTTGTCATGTTGTGCTACTACCATGTTGTGCTACTGCCATGTTGTCATGTTGTGCTACTACCATGTTGTGCTGCTACCATGTTCGTGTCATGTTGTGCTACTACCATGTTGTGCTACTGCCATGTTGTCATGTTGTGCTACTACCATGTTGTGCTACTGCCATGTTGTCATGTTGTGCTACTACCATGTTGTGCTACTGCCATGTTGTCATGTTGTGCTACTACCATGTTGTGCTACTACCATGTTGTGCTACTGCCATGTTGTGCTACTACCATGTTGTGCTACTGCCATTTTGTGCTACTGCCATGTTGTGCTACTACCATGTTGTGCTACTGCCATGTTGTGCTACTACCATGTTGTGCTACTGCCATGTTGTGCTACTGCCATGTTGTGCTACTACCATGTTGTGCTACTGCCATGTTGTGCTACTGCCATGTTGTGCTACTGCCATGTTGTGCTACTGCCATGTTGTGCTACTGCCATGTTGTGCTACTGCCATGTTGTGCTACTACCATGTTGTGCTACTGCCATGTTGTGCTACTACCATGTTGTGCTACTGCCATGTTGTGCTACTGCCATGTTGTGCTACTGCCATGTTGTGCTACTACCATGTTGTGCTACTGCCATGTTGTGCTACTGCCATGTTGTGCTACTACCATGTTGTGCTACTGCCATGTTGTGCTACTGCCATGTTGTGCTACTACCATGTTGTGCTACTACCATGTTGTGCTGCTACCATGTTGTGCTACTGCCATGTTGTGCTGCTACCATGTTGTGCTACTGCCATGTTGTGCTACTGCCATGTTGTGCTGCTACCATGTTCTTGTCATGTTGTGCTGCTACCATGTTGTGCTACTGCCATGTTGTGCTGCTACCATGTTGTTGTCATGTTGTGCTGCTACCATGTTGTTGTCATGTTGTGCTGCTACCATGTTGTCATGTTGTGTTGCTACCATGTTGTTATTATGTGGTGCTGCTACCATGTTCTTGTCATGTTGTGCTGCTACCATGTTGTGCTACTGCCATGTTGTGTTGCTACCATGTTGTTGTCATGTTGTTTTGCTACCATGTTCTGCTACTGCCATGTTGTGTTGCTACCATGTTGCTGTCATGTTGTGTTGCTACCATGTTGTGCTGCTACCATGTTGTGCTACTGCCATGTTGTGATACTGCCATGTTGTGCTGCTACCATGTTGTGCTACTGCCATGTTGTGCTACTGCCATGTTGTGATACTGCCATGTTGTGTTGCTACCATGTTGCTGTCGTGTTGTGTTGCTACCATGTTGTGCTGCTACCATGTTGCTGTTATGTGGTGTTGTTGTCTTAGGTCTCTCTTTATGTCGTGTTGTGGTGTCTCTCTTGTTGTGATGTCACGGATTGCCCCGGTAGTGTTGCTGTTATTACGGGTCTCGTCCCGTGTGTTGTTATTACGGGTCTCGTCCCGTGTGTTGTTATTACGGGTCCCGTGTGTTGTTATTACGGGTCTCGTCCCGTGTGTTGTTATTACGGGTCTCGTTCTGTCTATTGTTATTACGGGTCTCGTCCCGTGTGTTGTTATTACGGGTCTCGTCCCGTGTGTTGTTATTACGGGTCTCGTCCCGTGTGTTGTTATTACGGGTCTCGTCCTGTGTATTGTTATTACGGGTCTCGTCCCGTGTGTTGTTATTACGGGTCTCGTCCCGTGTGTTGTTATTACGGGTCTCGTCTCGTGTGTTGTTATTACGGGTCTCGTGTGTTGTTATTACGGGTCCAGTCCCGTGTGTTGTTATTACGGGGCTCGTGTGTTGTTATTACGGGTCCCGTCCCGTGTGTTGTTATTACGGGTCCCGTGTGTTGTTATTACGGGTCCCGTGTGTTGTTATTACAGGTCTCGTGTGTTGTTATTACGGGTCCCGTGTGTTGTTATTACGGGTCTCGTCCCGTGTGTTGTTATTACGGGTCTCGTTCTGTCTATTGTTATTACGGGTCTCGTCCCATGTGTTGTTATTACGGGTCTCGTCCCGTGTGTTGTTATTACGGGTCTCGTCCCGTGTGTTGTTATTACGGGTCTCGTCCTGTGTATTGTTATTACGGGTCTCGTCCCGTGTGTTGTTATTACGGGTCTCGTCCCGTGTGTTGTTATTACGGGTCTCGTCTCGTGTGTTGTTATTACGGGTCTCGTGTGTTGTTATTACGGGTCCAGTCCCGTGTGTTGTTATTACGGGGCTCGTGTGTTGTTATTACGGGTCCCGTCCCGTGTGTTGTTATTACGGGTCCCGTGTGTTGTTATTACGGGTCCCGTGTGTTGTTATTACAGGTCTCGTGTGTTGTTATTACTGGTCCTGTGTGTTGTTATTACGGGTCCCGTGTGTTGTTATTACGGGTCCCGTGTGTTGTTATTACGGGTCCCGTGTGTTGTTATTACGGGTCCCGTGTGTTGTTATTACGGGTCCCGTGTGTTGTTATTACGGGTCTCGTCCCGTGTGTTGTTATTACGGGTCCCGTCCCGTGTGTTGTTATTACGGGTCCCGTGTGTTGTTATTACGGGTCCCGTGTATTGTTATTACGGGTCTCGTCCCGTGTGTTGCTATTACGGGTCCCGTGTGTTGTTATTACGGGTCTCGTCCCGTGTGTTGTTATTACGGGTCCTATGTGTTGTTATTACGGGTCCCGTGTGTTGTTATTACGGCTCTCGTCCCGTGTGTTGTTATTACGGGTCTCGTCCCGTGTGTTGTTATTACGGGTCCTGTGTGTTGTTATTACGGGTCCCGTGTGTTGTTATTACGGGTCTCGTCCCGTGTGTTGTTATTACGGTCCCGTGTGTTGTTATTACGGGTCCCGTGTGTTGTTATTACGGGTCTCATCCCGTGTGTTGTTATTACGAGTCCCGTGTGTTGTTATTACGGGTCCCGTGTATTGTTATTACGGATCCCGTGTGTTGTTATTACGGGTCTCATGTGTTGTTATTACGGGTCTCATCTCGTGTGTTGTTATCACGGGTCTCGTCCCGTGTGTTGTTATTACGGGTCCCGTGTGTTGATATTACGGGTCTCGTCCCGTGTGTTATTACGGGTCCCGTCCCGTGTGTTGTTATTACGGGTCTCGTGTGTTGTTATTACGGGTCTCATGTGTTGTTATTACGGGTCTCGTCCCGTGTGTTGTTATTACGGGTCTCGTCCCGTGTGTTGTTATTACGGGTCTCGTCCCGTGTGTTATTATTACGGGTCCCGTGTGTTGTTATTACGGGTCCCGTGTGTTGTTATTACGGCTCTCGTCCCGTGTGTTGTTATTACAGGTCTCGTCCCGTGTGTTGTTATTACGGGTCCTGTGTGTTGTTATTACGGGTCCCGTGTGTTGTTATTACGGGTCTCGTCCCGTGTGTTGTTATTACGGGTCCTGTGTGTTGTTATTACGGGTCTCGTGTGTTGTTATTACGGGTCCCGTCCCGTGTGTTGTTATTACGGGTCTCGTCCCGCCCGTGTGTTGTTATTACGGGTCCTGTGTGTTGTTATTACGGGTCTCGTGTGTTGTTATTACGGGTCTCGTCCCGTGTATTTATTAGAGGTTTAACTTTTGTTTGGATTACATCCCTGTGTTTTTGTATATGCGTTTGTTTTTGGCTTCTTCCAATGAAAAAATGAAAAACACACACACACAGAAAGTAAACACACACCGAAACGAACAACTAACTAACAACCTGCCTCACAACAGCAGACCAAGTGTAACCATGCCAGCCCAGGACCTCCTCATCCGGCTTCTTCCTCTCTGGGATCGTTTGAGACCAGCCACCCGGACAAAGAATAAAACTATGGCTTTGCACAAACAAAGAACCAACTTCAGTGGGAAAATGATCCCCTTCGATGGCCACTGGCACGCTGGAGAAGTGTGAAACCCGGTTTCAACTGTTCCAGGCAGATGGCAGACGCCTGTATGGTCTTGTGTGGGTGAGCGGGGGGCACTAATATATAGAGTTCCCCGTGGTGGCGGTGGGGTTATGGTATGGGCAGGCATAAACTACAGACAATGAATACAATTGCATTTTATCGATGGCAATTTGAATGCACAGAGACACCATGACAACATCCTGAGGCCCATTGTCGTGCCAGTCATCCGCCGCCATCACCTCATGTTGCAGCATGATAACGCACAGACCCATGTCGTAAGGATCTGTACACAATACCTGGAAGCTGAAAACGTCCCAGTTCTTCCATGGGCTGCACACTCACCAGACATGTCACCCATTGAGCATGTTTGGGATGCTCTGGATCGACGTGTACGACATCGTGTTCCAGTTCCAGCCAATATCCAGGGACTTCACACAGCCATTGAAGAGGAGTGGGACAGCATTCCACAGGCTACAACCAACAGCCTGATTAACTCTATGTGAAGGAGATGTGTTGTCACACAGCCATTGAAGAGGAGTGGGACAGCATTCCACAGGCTACAACCAACAGCCTGATTAACTCTATGTGAAGGAGATGTGTTGTGCTGCCTGAGGGAAATGGTGGTCACACCAGATACTGACTGTTTTTTTTATCCACGCCCCTACTTGGTGCATCGGTACCACTTTCCGTGCGGTAGCAGAGACAACAGTCTATAACTTGGGTGGCTGGAGTCTTTGACCATGTTTAGGGCTTTCCACTGACACCACCTGGTACAGAGGTCCTGGACGGCAGGGAGCTTGGCCCCAGTGATGTACTGGGCCGTACGCACTAGCCTCTGTAGGGCCTTGCACTCGGATGATAAGCAGTTGCCGTACCAGGCGGTGATGCAGCCAATCAAAATGCTCTCAATGGTGCAGCTGTAGAACTTTGAGGATCTGAGGGCCCATGTCAAATCTTTTCAGCCTCCTGAGGGGGGAGAGGTGGTGTCGTGCCCTCTTCATGACTGTGTTGGTGTGTGAGAACCATGACAGATCTTTTCAGCCTCCTGAGGGGGGAGAGGTGGTGTCGTGCCCTCTTCATGACTGTGTTGGTGTGTGAGGACCATGACAGATCTTTTCAGCCTCCTGAGGGGGGAGAGGTGGTGTCGTGCCCACTTCATGACTGTGTTGGTGTGTGAGGACCATGACAGATCTTTTCAGCCTCCTGAGGGGGGAGAGGTGGTGTCGTGCCCTCTTCATGACTGTGTTGGTGTGTGAGGACCATGACAGATCTTTTCAGCCTCCTGAGGGGGGAGAGGTGGTGTCGTGCCCTCTTCATGACTGTGTTGGTGTGTGAGGACCATGACAGATCTTTTCAGCCTCCTGAGGGGGGAGAGGTGGTGTCGTGCCCTCTTCATGACTGTGTTGGTGTGTGTATTCTACAGCCCTGCTGTGGGGATGGCTGGGAAATGTGATTTCCCACTAAAAGCTACAATAAACTATCAGTCATGAATTGTTAAATAATTTTTTGTATAGGAACATACTGAGTCACTGGCTACCTCCCAAATGGCACCCTATATAGGGCACTACTTCTGAACAGGATTCATAGAGCTGTGGTCAGATATAGGGCACTAAGTAGTGAATAGTGTGCCATGTTTTTGTTTTTTACTACACCTCTGGTCTGTTCTGTCGCTAACCAAAAGACTACACACACACACACACACACACACACACACACACACACTGAAAGAAACAGACACACACACACACACACACACACACACACACACTGAAACAGACAGACAGGCAGGCAGGCAGGCAGGCTTCACATAGACAAAGATGTGTAGTCACGTGATTTTCGGGAGTGACAACTTCTAAAAATTGGATTCCGGCGACGCCTTCCTGAATTGTTGCAGCGGGGCAGGAGTAGTCTGTTGACTAGCGAGGCACGACGGAAAAAACATTGTAGCTTTGTTTGTTTCATGTATCCTGTAGTTAGGCTATACACTGAGTGTACAAAACATTAAGAACGCCTGCTCTTTCCGTGACTTATACTGACCAGGTGAATCCAGGTGAAAGCTATGATCCCTTATTGATGTCACTTCCACTTCAATCATTGTAGATGAATGGGAGGAGACGGGTTAAAGAAGGTTTTGTAAACCTTGAGACAATTGAGACATGGATTATGTATGTAGGCATTCAGAGTGTGGATGGGCAAGACATGAAATGTAAGTGACTTTGAACAGCGTATGGTAGTAGGTGTCAGGCGCACCGGTTTGTTTCAAGACCTGCAACACTGCTGGGTTTTTCACACTCAACTGTTTCCGTGTGTACCACAATGGACCACGCATAGGACATCCAGTCAACTTGACAACTGTGGGAAGCATCGTAGTCAACATGGGCCAGCATCCCTGTGGAACGCTTTCGAGTCCATGCCCGGGCGAATTTAGGCTGTTCTGAGGCTAGCCTGGCCTACTGGTGTGACAACTGGATAATGTCTTTATTCATTTGTTTACAAACTTAAAAGAAACGCGTTTGGGACATGGAAATAGGCTAGCAGACCAGTCATTTCGTGTTTATTATATGACCCAGCCCTGAATGACTATTTTGTCGTCACACTGACTGAATACGTTTCACGGTATGTTAGGCTGTAAAATAATATGCACACTAGGCTACTTTTAGAGCCTAATATTCTAAACTAATTTCTGTCCCTCGACTGATCAGTTCGTGGTTCATTCCGACCTCTCTTACCGGTTACCGTTAACCCCTGTCTAATCCGGTGTTTTGCGCTCAGGGCGGGCCATCCCGACTCCCAACCGTCTTTTGACGACACGGAATTTCCATTTCCACCACAAACCGAAACAGGGTAAAGAAAAATAAACACTCACCTCCGACATGGGAAAGGGGCGTTCTTAGATCTCTAATCCATTCCGTTAATCCAGATACACCGACACGCGCAAGGTTTTCCAGTTCAAATGTGAGGCAGCTCCGGTGGAGTCTAGTCCCAAGGCAGGTGCGTGCACGGGAAAAGCGCGACATTAATCTTCACTCACTCAACAAGGCTACCTCCCTCCCTCCCTCTTTCTCGCTCTCTTTGTCTGTCTCTGTCTCTCTGTCTTTCTCTCACACACACAATAACAAACAAACAGAAAGAGAAAATATAAGACATCAATTTAGTTATTTAGCCTCCAAATAGACTGTGCTCTAGTGTTGTCGGTGTGTGTGGTGATTGACGGTGATGGGTGTGTGTGCTGTGAATGTAAATGCAGAGCCAACTACTCCATGTCTGGTCAGGGTCCAGCAGTGAGATACAGTCACCCACCAACCCTGGAGAGATACAGTCACCCACCAACCCTGGAGAGATACAGTCACCCACCAACCCTGGAGAGATACAGTCACCCACCAACCCTGGAGAGATACAGTCACACACCAACCCTGGAGAGATACAGTCACCCACCAACCCTGGAGAGATACAGTCACCCACCAACCCTGGAGAGATACAGTCACCCACCAACCCTGGAGAGATACAGTCACACACCAACCCTGGAGAGATACATTCACCCACCAACCCTGGAGAGATACAGTCTGGAAACTAATTTTATAACCTATGCCTACTACAACAATCCAATGCTTTTACACGTTATGGGGTGTGGTGAACGAGTGCACACTTCGGGAAGCAGGAAAGACATTTAGGACACACACCTGACCCAGGCCCGAGGATCTCCAAATTGACATTTGTCAAAGGTAGCCTATACATTCTGTGGTGCTCTATTCTGGAATATTAACTGGCGTTTGTCGCCCCCTGGTGGAAAGAACGTAATATAATCCTTCTCTCTATATTTCTGTGCATTTTGTACCTCGCAGCACACCGTACAAATATTCCAAATGAAACGCCTATATTACCGTTCGGCTAGCAGCAGGATAATATGCTGACAGCTCCTATATTACCGTTCTGCTAGCAGCAGGATAATATGCTGACAGCTCCTATATTACCGTTCTGCTAGCAGCAGGATAATATGCTGACAGCTCCTATATTACCGTTCTGCTAGCAGCAGGATAATATGCTGACAGCTCCTATATTACCGTTCTGCTAGCAGCAGGATAATATGCTGACAGCTCCTATATTACCGTTCTGCTAGCAGCAGGATAATATGCTGACAGCTCCTATATTACCGTTCTGCTAGCAGCAGGATAATATGCTGACAGCTCCTATATTACCGTTCTGCTAGCAGCAGGATAATATGCTGACAGCTCCTATATTACCGTTCGGCTAGCAGCAGGATAATATGCTGACAGCTCCTATATTACCGTTCTGCTAGCAGCAGGATAATATGCTGACAGCTCCTATATTACTGTTCTGCTAGCAGCAGGATAATATGCTGACAGCTCCTATATTACCGTTCTGCTAGCAGCAGGATAATATGCTGACAGCTCCTATATTACTGTTCTGCTAGCAGCAGGATAATATGCTGACAGCTCCTATATTACCGTTCTGCTAGCAGCAGGATAATATGCTGACAGCTCCTATATTACCGTTCTGCTGGCAGCAGGATAATATGCTGACAGCTCCTATATTACCGTTCTGCTGGCAGCAGGATAATATGCTGACAGCTCCTATATTACCGTTCTGCTGGCAGCAGGATAATATGCTGACAGCTCCTATATTACTGTTCTGCTAGCAGCAGGATAATATGCTGACAGCTCCTATATTACCGTTCTGCTAGCAGCAGGATAATATGCTGGCAGCACAACAGCATATTATATATTTCGAAATAAAAATATTAATAATAAAAAATAAATCAATAAAAATATATATAGATATATATATATTTTACTCTAAATAAGAGTCCCCTTGCAAGGACAAGCTCAAATTTTACAATATCGATTATTTTAGCACTGTAGTCAAATACAACTGTTTTTCACAGCATTGCAACCACTTTTGAAACAAATAAATGGATAATTTAATATTTTAATATTGTATAATTTATACCAGCATTTCTTTAGAAAGTTCCAAACTGAATACTGGTATGTTGAAAGCTGTTGTGTAGGTCAGTGGTGTAGTGGTGCCTGGAGAAGTGGGTATTCAGTACTCTAATTTAGCAAAACATTTTCCAAACTGAATACTGGTATGTTGAAAGCTGTTGTGTAGGTCAGTGGTGTCGTGGTGCCTGGAGAAGTGGGTATACAGTACTCTAATTTAGTAAAACATTTTCCAAACGGCCCAGAGAAGGAAAGGCACCCTGTGTGAAAGATTATATGAGAAACAGTGACATACACTCTGAATGACCTAAAACTATACATCCCCATATTGGTCTTTCACAGTCAGACCAACACAAGCTGTACTGTTCAGTAGGATAATAGTAGATCAACCCAAGCTGTACTGTTCAGTAGGATAATAGTAGACCAAACCAAGCTGTACTGTTCAGTAGGATAATAGTAGACCAACCCAAGTGGTACTGTTCAGTAGGGTAATAGTAGACCAACCCAAGCTGTACTGTTCAGTAGGATAATAGTAGACCAACCCAAGCTGTACTGTTCAGTAGGATAATAGTAGACCAACCCAAGCTGTACTGTTCAGTAGGATAATAGTAGACCAACCCAAGCTGGACTGTTCATTAGGATAATAGTAGACCAACCCAAGTTGTACTGTTCAGTAGAATAATAGACCAACCCAAGCTGTACTGTTCAGTAGGATAATAGTAGACCAACCCAAGCTGTACTGTTCAGTAGGATAATAGTAGACCAACCCAAGCTGTACTGTTCAGTAGGATAATGGCATTACTATTATCGAAACAGAGAAACTGACGAAGAAACAGGTTTCAGAATTGATCTCATTTTTATTTCAGGTTTTCGTTCTCAAAGTCAGACTTTTTTAAACAGAAAAACAATACAAGTATATAATAGTATATAACAATGTATATAACAATGCTTAAACCACATCAGGAGACCACGTTTGAGTTTTGGGAAGAATCTAAGAAATGTAGATTTTAATTAAAGTGTGAACCTGTAGTACAGACACCTAGCAGTATTGTTGTATTAGCAGTGTTTATATAGTACAGACACCTAGCAGTATTGTTGTATTAGCAGTGTTTATATAGTACAGACACCTAGCACTATTGTTAGATTAGCAGTGTTTATATAGTACAGACACCTAGCACTATTGTTGTATTAGCAGTGTTTATATAGTACAGACACATAGCACTATTGTTGGATTAGCAGTGTTTATATAGTACAGGCACCTAGCAGTATTGTTAGATTAGCATTGTTTATATAGTACAGATACCTAGCGCTATTGTTGTATTAGCAGTGTTTATATAGTACAGACACTATTGTTGTATTAGCAGTGTTTATATAGTACAGACACCTAGCACTATTGTTGGATTAGCAGTGTTTATATAGTACAGACACCTAGCGCTATTGTTGTATTAGCAGTGTTTATATAGTACAGACACATAGCACTATTGTTGGATTAGCAGTGTTTATATAGTACAGGCACCTAGCAGTATTGTTAGATTAGCATTGTTTATATAGTACAGACACTATTGTTGTATTAGCAGTGTTTATATAGTACAGGCACCTAGCACTATTGTTGTATTAGCAGTGTTTATATAGTACAGACACTATTGTTGTATTAGCAGTGTTTATATAGTACAGACACCTAGCACTATTGTTGGATTAGCAGTGTTTATATAGTACAGACACCTAGCACTATTGTTGGATTAGCAGTGTTTATATAGTACAGACACCTGGTGGAACCAACTTCACATCGCCCCCCAGAAGAAAGGCACACGGACATCCACACTTCAGGTTGACTCAGTTTTTATCTGCAGGACAGTCACAGCCACAAGTTCACTGGTTAGGTAGGACACAAGATATCTGCTAGATAGGAACAACAGTAGTGACACATGGTTAGGTAGGACACAAGATATATGTTAGATAGGAACAACAGTAGTGATACATGGTTAGGTAGGACACAAGATATATGTTAGATAGGAACAACAGTAGTGACACATGGTTAGGTAGGACACAAGATATCTGTTAGATAGTAACAACAGTAACGTTATTGATTCAAACCCTCAATGTGAAGTGATATTAATCCATAAATACAGAGCACAAGTACAACCCTTTTAATAAACCTTTTAAGGTAGTAAGAAAATAAACATTCACTTAATATTTCAACAAGTCACCTGCTAGTAAATCACCTGCTGGTAATAACTAGCGTGACATTGTAGTGCAGAGACCAACGGTGCTCGTTAGCTCGTCATTAACACGGCTAGCTAAGACAACAACAACTTGGTTAACTGGCTGAAATAGGTCTTCAATTCATGAACGGCTAAATAAATATCTACAGAGCCACATTCGCTATTGACTTTAGGATATATGAACCAGTTTTCCAAAACCACTATTGTGTTATACAGTTTGAAACAGTGTTTATGTACAGAGGAAGAGGACTCGAACCTGCTCTCAGAATATCTGTCAGACTGAGGAGCGGGCAGACCAACTTCCCAAATAGGGGAGAAGCACTCAAAACACACTAGTTGTTCTTTCAAAGAAAATTATACAAAAATGGTAGGTCCGAAGACCTCTCGTATTACCAACATTACGACAATGGCAGCAAATATTTTAATGAATTCAGTAACACATAATGAAAGGAAACGTTATTTATATCACCCCTTTTCCTGGGGTGAATGGTTTCACCCACTACGCTCCCGGAACTGAGGCTTTGACATCAACAGTTTCACTTTGTTCCACCTTTGGTGAGCAAAACAGCTAATAACGTAGCTAAATACTGACATTATCCTCCATCGAGATATCTGTTCATATCTAAATACATGGCTCTGCTTTGGTCTATTCCATTGATATTGTCAAACTGAACATTACATTGAACATGTGAGTCATTTAGCAGACGCTCTTATCCAGAGAGACTTACAGTAGTGACTGGATACATTTTCATACGTTGCATTGGCAGGACAATTCCATTAGTAGTTGGGAGGAGAGCAGAAACAGCCTAACACCTCCACTGATACTGTGTAACCTGTCTGCAGTCAACCAGCCATCCAGACTGAAGTGAAGGCCTTGTTACAGAATGAAAACACCTTCTCTTTCGTCGGCATGGCAACCTGTAAACATGTCAGTGGCGTCACAATGTTGCACAACAGCAGCAGAACATTGGATGGAGGGTCATTGTATCATTACACAGTGTCCCTGTCTATTCTACTGTATTGGTACATGTGGTATTACAATGCATTAGAAGATCTGTAGACGGCAGCATTGAAACAATTTACAACACATCGTCAACTAGCAACCTACTCTGTTTCAGTGCTGTTTAAATATCCCACTTATTTTATTCTGCTGTTAGAGGCCATCAGTACAGACAGTCAGGAAAATAGTCTGTAGCAAGTTTTTTTTCTGTCAAACCTGGGAAGTGTGTCTATATAGGTAAGTACATATACAATTAGGATTTTACTTTAAGGTCAAATGTACTGTAACTGTCTAGTTGTGAAGAGAATCTAAATATATTGTTTATTGACCTCCTCACCTCTCCATACTAGCACCATACGTTCTGTTGTTTACTGATCTCCTCTCCATTCTAGCACCATACGTTCTGTTGTTTACTGATCTCCTCTCCATTCTAGCACCATACGTTCTGTTGGTTACTGATCTCCTCTCCATTCTAGCACCACACGTTCCGTTGTTTATTGACCTCTTCCCCATTCTAGCACCAAACGTTCTGTTGTTTACTGATCTCCTCTCCATTCTAGCACCATACGTTCTGTTGGTTACTGATCTCCTCTCCATTCTAGCACCACACGTTCCGTTGTTTATTGACCTCTTCCCCATTCTAGCACCATGCGTTCTGTTGTTTACTGATCTCCTCTCCATTCTAGCACCATATGTTCTTCAGAAGCTGGACAGCATATTAATAGAATCCATCTTCTCTCACCCTCTCCCCTCAAGACCTACATCACACAAGATGCTTCAGAACAACAACAGCAACAAGCTGGTGAAGTTGCTACCAAACAGGAACAACCCTGACGACGATGACAAGAACCACAAGCTGGTGAAGTTGCTACCCAACAGGAACAACCATGACAACAACAACAACAACAAGCTGGTGAAGTTGCTACCCAACAGGACAACCATGACAACAACAACAATAACAAGCTGATGAAGTTGCTACCCAACAGGACAACCATGACAACAACAACAATAACAAGCTGGTGAAGTTACTACCCAACAGCAACAACCATGGCAACAACAACAACAAGCTGGTGAAGTTGCTACCCTACAGGAACAACCATGACAACAACAACAACACGCTGGTGAAGTTGCTACCCAACAGGACAACCATGACAATGACAACAACAACAAGCTGGGGAAGTTGCTACCCAACAGGAACAACCATGACAATGACAACAACAACAAGCTGACAATGCCACCAGCCATACTGCTCATTCTGTGTATGATTTCCTGCAAGACAGGAATACCAGTGTTTTGCCATGGTCAGCGAAGAGCCAGGATCTCAGTCCCATTGAGCACGTCTGGGACCTGTTGGATAGGAGGGTGAGGGCTAGGGCACGTCTGGGACCTGTTGGATCGGAGGGTGAGGGCTAGGGCACGTCTGGGACCTGTTGGATCGGAGGGTGAGGGCTAGGGCACGTCTGGGACCTGTTGGATCGGAGGGTGAGGGCTAGGGCACGTCTGGGACCTGTTGGATCGGAGGGTGAGGGCTAGGGCACGTCTGGGACCTGTTGGATCGGAGGGTGAGGGCTAGGGCACGTCTGGGACCTGTTGGATCAGAGGGTGAGGGCTAGGGCACGTCTGGGACCTGTTGGATCGGAGGGTGAGGGCTAGGGCACGTCTGGGACCTGTTGGATCGGAGGGTGAGGGCTAGGGCACGTCTGGGACCTGTTGGATCGGAGGGTGAGGGCTAGGGCACGTCTGGGACCTGTTGGATCAGAGGGTGAGGGCTAGGGCACGTCTGGGACCTGTTGGATCGGAGGGTGAGGGCTAGGGCACGTCTGGGACCTGTTGGATCGGAGGGTGAGGGCTAGGGCTAGTTTTTCCTAGCCACCGTGCTTCTACACCTGCATTGCTTGCTGTTTGGGGTTTTAGGCTGGGTTTCTGTACAGCACTTTGAGATATCAGCTGATGTACGAAGGGCTATATAAATAAATTTGATTTGATTTAGGGCACGTCTGGGACCTGTTGGATCGGAGGGTGAGGGCTAGGGCACGTCTGGGACCTGTTGGATAGGAGGGTGAGGGCTAGGGCACGTCTGGGACCTGTTGGATCGGAGGGTGAGGGCTAGGGCCATTCTCCCCAGAAATGTCTGGGAACTTGCCTTGGTGGAAGAGTGGGGTAACATCCCACAGCAATAACTGGCAAATCTGGTGCAGTCCATGAGGAGGAGATACACTCAGTACTTAATGCAGCTGGTGGCCACACCAGATACTGCCTGTTACTTTTGATTTTGACCCCCTCCCCCCTATGTTCAGGGACACATTTTTCAATTTCTGTTAGTCACATGTCTGTGGAACTTGTTCAGTTTATGTCTCAGTTGTTGAATCTTGCTATGTTCATACAAATATTTATGCATGTTAAGCTTGCTGAAAATAAAGGCAGTTGACAGTGAGAGGACGTTTCTTTTTTTGCTGAGTTTAGTTCTTACTTACAGACTACGGTGGTAGAAAGAGACAGGGGAGGAGAGAGAGATGAGAGAGAGAGAGAGAGATAGGACTTATTGACAGACTGGGTTGGTAGAAAGAGACAGGGGAGGAGAGAGAGATGAGAGAGAGAGAGAAAGATAGGACTTATTGACAGACTGAGTTGGTAGAAGGAGACAGGGGAGGAGGGAAAGAGAGATGAGAGAGAGATATGACTTATTGACAGACTGAGTTGGTAGAAGGTGACAGGGGAGGAGGGAGAGAGAGATGAGAGAGAGATATTACTTATTGACAGACTGAGTTGGTAGAAGGAGACAGGGGAGGAGGGAGAGATGAGAGAGAGAGATAGATAGGACTTATTGACAGACTGAGTTGGTAGAAGGAGACAGGGGAGGAGGGAGAGAGAGATGAGAGAGAGATATGACTTATTGACAGACTGAGTTGGTAGAAGGAGACAGGGGAGGAGGGAGAGATAGACTGACATTTAAATCAGCTGAATATATTTTCATCACTGACTTCTCACCAGTGATGTCATCATAACCAGTAACATTTTCCTCTCTTGGCCCAGCCCAGCCTGACCCTGACATATAGCATCAGGCCTGTTGAGTTGACTTGGGTAACAGACCTCTAGCTTCTACACCACATCCCCCCTTCTCCTGCTCTAACATGAGACCTCATCAGTACTCATTTTGGGTGCTGGTACTGTTTCTATTTAGGTGCTGGAACATTAAGTCAATATTCTATAAGAGGTGAACTCAAGCAGTAGAAAGTTAGAGGTGATATTATAGGACACTATGTGAAACGTTGCTGCTCTGTCAGCAGTTTCCTGTGGAGTTGTTCTAATGTCAGTGTTTCCTGTAGGTAGGTGTGTTTAACTGATCTTATCTGCTTAAAGGTTTGTCACGTCATAGAAGTAAGGAAGAGATGAGATAGAAGTCAGATAGCCTAGCAGTATTTCTCAGGGGGGGGAGGGGGAGGGGGTGAGAGAGAGAGAGAGAGAGAGAGAGAGAGAGAGAGAGAGAGAGAGAGAGAGAGAGAGAGAGAGAGAGAGAGAGAGAGAGAGAGAGAGAGAGAGAGAGAGAGAGAGAGAGAGAGAGAGAGAGAGAGAGAGAGAGAGAGAGAGAGAGAGAGAGAGAGAGAGAGAGAGAGAGAGAGAGAGAGAGAGAGAGAGAGAGAGAGAGAGAGAGAGAGAGAGAGAGAGAGAGAGAGATATGACTTATTGACAGACTGAGTTGGTAGAAGGAGACAGGGGAGGAGGGAGAGAGAGATGAGAGAGAGAGATATGACTTATTGACAGACTGGGTTGGTAGAAGGAGACAGGGGAGGAGGGAGAGAGAGATGAGAAAGAGAGAGATATGACTTATTGACAGACTGAGTTGGTAGAAGGAGACAGGGGAGGAGGGAGAGAAAGATGAGAGAGAGATATGACTTATTGACAGACTGAGTTGGTAGAAGGAGACAGGGGAGGAGGGAGAGAGAGATGAGAGAGAGAGATATGACTTATTGACAGACTGAGTTGGTAGAAGGAGACAAGGGAGGAGGGAGAGAGAGAGATATGACTTATTGACAGACTGAGTTGGTAGAAGGAGACAGGGGAGGAGGGAGAGAGAGATGAGCGAGAGAGAGATAGGACTTATTGACAGACTGAGTTGGTAGAAGGAGACAGGGGAGGAGGGAGAGAGATGAGAGAGAGATATGACTTATTGACAGACTGGGTTGGTAGAAGGAGACAGGGGAGGAGGGAGAGAGAGATGAGAGAGAGATATAGGACTTATTGACAGACTGAGTTGGTAGAAGGAGACAGGGGAGGAGGGAGAGAAAAACTGACATTTAAATCAACTGAATATATTTGTATCACTGACTTCTCACCAGTGATGTCATCATAACCAGTATCATTTTCCTCTCTTGGTCCAGCCCAACCTGACCCTGACATATAGCATCAGGCCTGTTGAGTTGACTTGGGTAACAGACCTCTAGCTTCAACACCACATCCCCCCTTCTCCTGTTCTGACATGAGACCTCATCAGTACTCATTTTGGGTGCTGGTACTGTTTCTATTTAGGTGCTGGAACATTAAGCCAATATTCTATAAGAGGTGAACTCAAGCAGTAGAAAGTTAGAGGTGATATTATAGGACACACTATGTGTAACTTTGCTGCTCTGTCAGCAGTTTCCTGTGGAGTTTTTCAAAAGTCAGTGTTTCCTGTAGGTAGGTGTGTTTAAATGATCTTATCTGCTTAAAGGTTTGTCACATCATATAAGTAAGGAAGTAATGATATAGAAGTCATATAGCCTAGCAATATTTCACACTCTTCAGTCCTCTCCTTATGACAGTAGACTTGTTTCGCTCAGTGGAGCCCCAGTTAGAGAGAGATATGATACCTGCAGTGGTACTGATGACCCTGTTGTGGCGCACAGGTAGGATGCTGTTATACTGATATACACTTGTGACAGTTACTGAGATATGTTTTGATATTGTAAGATATATTATAATTTGCAGGGTTAGTAAAATAACATACAACTGGAAGCAGACAGTAAAAATGTGTCTCAAAGCAGGACAATGATGTGATCACCTGTAAATGTACTTTACTGTAGTCTAACTGTCCATCTGGGGACAGGCACTAATGTCAGTTAATTTGTGATGGTGTCATGCATCTGACTGTTGTATATTCAGTGTGTCAATGATTGATTGTATCTGTCTCTATGTAAATGAAGGAGAGTATATATTATATTTAATATTGGTCTTATGTTAGAGCAGGAGAAGGGGGATTGTCGATGGCAGAGGTCTGTGACCTGAGTCAAGCTCAACAGGCCTGATGCTATATGTCAGGAAGAGAGAGAGAACGAGAGAGTGAAAGGAGGGGTGGGGAGGGCAGAGGAGAGAGTAGTGGAGAGAGAGAGGAGAGGAGGGCAGAGGAGAGAGTAGTGGAGAGAGAGAGGAGGGAAGGGGCCAGAGGAGAGAGTAGTGGAGAGAGAGAGGAGGGGAGGGCAGAGGAGAGAGTAGTGGAGAGAGAGAGGAGGGGAGGGGACAGAGGAGAGAGTAGTGGAGAGAGAGAGAGGAGGGAAGGGGACAGAGGAGAGAGTAGTGGAGAGAGAGAGGAGGGTAGGGGACAGAGGAAAGAGTAGTGGAGAGAGAGAGGAGGGGAGGGACAGAGGAGAGAGTAGTGGAGAGAGAGAGGAGGGTAGGGGACAGAGGAAAGAGTAGTGGAGAGAGAGAGGAGGGAAGGGGACAGAGGAGAGAGTAGTGGAGAGAGAGAGGAGGGAAGGGGACAGAGGAAAGAGTAGTGGAGAGAGGAGGGAAGGGGACAGAGGAGAGAGTAGTGGAGAGAGAGAGGAGGGGACAGAGGAGAGAGTAGTGGAGAGAGAGAGGAGGGGAGGGGACAGAGGAGATAGTAGTGGAGAGAGAGAGGAGGGAAGGGGACAGAGGAGAGAGTAGTGGAGAGAGAGAGGAGGGGAGGGGACAGATTATAGCTGAGGGAAGTAGGTGTGATGAGGGTGCTGCAGTGACCCCAGAAAAATACAAAAAAGTTTTTCTTTACTTTTTGGAAAACCATTTCCCCCCCTAGTAGTCCAGGACTGTATCAGTGGTTTGATATACCCTTCTGTAGCGAGCCCAAAATAAACGTCTTGCTCTGGGCCTACATCATCATCCTCTGTCATCCTAATCCCTACCTGTAGTCTACCTACCTCTGGTATAATGCATTTCTACCTCTCACTCCATCAGTGTTGCTCTGTCTGCATCCTAATCCCTACCTGTAGTCTACCAGTGTTGCTCTGTCTGCATCCTCATCCCTACCTGTAGTCTACCTCCCTCTGGTATAATGCATTTCTACCTCTCACTCCATCAGTTTTGCTTGTCCACCTTCCTGAATTAACAGATGACCAGATCAATAATGCTGGCATAACATCATTAAATATTGCTAAATTATTTATCTATAGTGTGGATGTAGGGCTGTTTTTAGAGTATAATGAGCAGCCAGTTACTGCTTATTCAACACAATAATATCAGACAGACAAGCTGGCCCGGGGGGGAAAAAAATGTGTGCTGCCTCTGTGTTGACTACTATGTTGCAATGTGAGTTGTCTTGTTGATACAAAGTGTTTCAGTTTCTCCGGGCCGCCTTGTTCGTTTAAACAACGTTTCAGTATTATCAGAGCCACCTTGTTGATGCAATGCTTCAGTATTCACAGAATGCTTCCTTTCCAACATGAAGGGCACTTTTCAGCATTTGCCATATGATCAATGAGGATGACCATGTTGCAAATGTACTGTCCCTTACTGGACGTCCACGAGTTCCGCTGTTCCGGAAAATTCCACCAGATGGAGACTGGCTGCTTATTGCAAATGTACAAAACATCACCAATTTGACATGGCCATTTCTCCTAAATGGTAAAGACTTTGAAGATTAAACTCGGTATGCACGGGTTTGGCCAATTGGGCTATGAGCCCAGAAACAAGATGGCGTCGAGGCCTCATCGCTTTTTGAGTTATGGCCCATTTTCTGGGATTAAAGGTAAAAAACAGCGCTCATTTGACCGCTTCACGTCAAAGTACATGACCCTATGGTGTTAGGAAAAAGACAACAAGCCATTTATCTATCGTAATTTACGAGACATCGCACAATGTACAATTGATTATGGTTAAAGAACTGTATTTTCTTTCTTCAAAAAAGTGACAGATCCTGTTGCGGCGTGTTCAGACTAATCCGTTAAGGCGGGTTTCAGACTAATCCGTTAAGGCGGGTTTCAGACTAATCCGTTAAGGCGGGTTTCAGACTAATCCGTTAAGGCGGGTTTCAGACTAATCCGTTAAGGCGGGTTTCAGACTAATCCGTTAAGGCGGGTTTCGGAGCTCTACGTGATTTCTGTGACTTTCTGTGATTTTCTGAAATCACACACAGTCAATGGGAAGTGACACAGTGTGGGGCTGACAGACAGACAGAGCATGCAATAGTTTCCTGCATTCGAACCACAAAGAACCACTTTAAATGCATGTTCTAGAGCTTAAGTCGATCGTGCACGGTGTGTTGTGTGGTTCTAGAAGGTTCTCGGGCCCGAGAACCAGCCTTGCACATTTGCAATGACTTCAATTCATTTTGACCATCGCAATAATGACAACATTTACAAATGCCCCAGAGTCACAAGACTAGGTGCATTGAAACCGCCTCGACCCATAGAGACGGACCCTAACGTTTCTGTCCGATATCTCATTCAAGGACCCCGTAGCAAATCCTGGAAAAAGTGGATTTTCAGCACCAATTAATGTCACTGTTCAGACTAATCCGTTAAGGCGGGTTTCGGAGCTGACTTATCGAGCCGAAACCTGGAATTCGGGGTCGCCTCAGCTAGGCCTAAACATAATGTCAGAACTGGACCCGCAACTAGAATGTAACTAATTGTTCTATTTTTTTTATTATGGTTTAAACAGAAGGCGCTGTGAATTTTGGGCCTGCTCTGAAACATGTGATAGTTGGCTTTTAAACGAGTTGGACAAAGTGGGATTAGTGTCAGTTTGTATCAGTTTGGTGTCAGAATGATATCTTATTGACTGATGGACGCTGACTTGCTGGCTGACTTTTGTGTATTTGCAATAAGTTTAAACAGTGAACAACCATCATCAAAATTACAGACTGAAGTCAACACTAAAAGTTTTGGAAAATGGCATCACCGTAGTCTTTAGGCCGTGCCAAGTTCATGGAGATGCCCCATTTGACCGTAGCTCGCTCTGTCTGACCGTAGCGACCGTGCAAATAACAGGCCCGGAATGAAGCCTGACTAGTAGGGATTTAATGATGTTTTGGACATATTGTGGCATCTGGGTTACACAGAGACACGCCGTTTTCAATGGGCTTATCGGGGGGAGGTTGGGGTGGACTAGCCACAGAGTTATTCTGGCTGCGTGCACCGGTTTATGTAGCCTGACACATCCAAGTTTATCCCTAAGGATAACATGGGTGTACAGGTTATCCTCTAACTCTGCTTTTGTGCAGGCCATTTTCAAAATTCCTTTTGCCATGTATTCAGGGTCACATGTGCCTCTACAGATATCAACATGAAAATGTTATTGTCACCTTCATATCCCAAAGGGGAAATGTGAACTTTACCATCAAATAGTGCTGAAATGCCCAAATGGAGAGGCTTAAATCATCATAGAAAGGGAAACAAATGGCATCACCATAGTCTCTAGGCCGTGCCGAGTTCAATGAGACGCCCCATTTGACCATAGCTCACTCAGTCTGACCGCAGCGACCATGCAAATAAGAAGGCCCAAAATGAAGCCTGGCCTAAATTTCAGGTGCTTTTGGGTGGCAGTGGTAGAAACGTTAGGGTTAGAAGCACAAGTCAACCTCAGGAACGTTCCTAAGGTCTTCCCGATCTGTGCAAGCCTAACCTTAACCGTGTGGCATTAACCCTTAACAGTGAAAACAGGGTGTTTACATCAAACAGTTTGCAATGACTTCTCTCCCCATTGGAATACATTGCCTGCTCCACAAAATTCAACCTGAAGCCTATGTGGGTTATCATTGCCTTATGAACCTGTTTTCGATGACCATCCATCAGGCCACTATGAGGTCTACCTGTGTTGATTCTAAGCTTCCTGGAGCAACCGGAAGTGGTTAAATTCACCCTAAAGGTGTTTTGATATACCCATCCTGCAATTTGTGAAAACACTGCATTCAACCCTCTGTAAATCAGTCAGTTCTTAACGTAAAGACTTAAAACTCAGGATTCTGTAAAAGCCTACGCCAACGAGGATATGTGTTTACTTTAAGCTTCCTGTGCCAACCGTAAGTGCCTTAAATTGGGGTCATAGGGGCTGTTTTGAAGGGTTCAAAAAGTCACATCTTTCCAAAACTTCAATTGTGTGATTAGGCAACCCTCATGAACTGTAAATCAGTCATTTCTCCCATCAAATTTCCAAGAAAAACTCTCACACACACACAGCAAGGATGGTGTGACAGTGAGGGGCTTAGAGACACACAGAGCCTGCAATAGTTCTCTTCGTTGGAACTATCAAAGAACCGTCAGACCTAGAGCTCTGAATCTTTAGAACCCTTTTCTAGAGGTTAAGTCGATAGTGCACTGTGAGTTATGTGGCCCTATTAGGTTTTAGACCGAGACACAGCCTTGTACATTTGCAATAACTTCAAATCATTTTGACCAATGCGAAAATGACAACATTTACAAAAGTCCCAGAGTCACAGGACTAGGTGCATTGAACCCACCTCGGCCCATACAGACGGACCGTAGCAAAGCTCGGAAAAAGTGGATTTTCAGCACCAATTAAGGTCGCTGCTCAGGCTTCGAATGACCTATCGAGCCGAAACTTGGGATTCGGGGTCACCTCAGCTAGGCCTACACATAGTGTTGGAACTGGACCCGCAGCTAGAATGTAACTACGTGTTTTACGTTTAACCTCTCTAAGGGGTGTGGGACGCAACCGTCCCACCTGGCCATCATCCAGTGAAATTGCAGAGCGCCAAATTCAAAAACAGAAATACTCATCATAAAAATTAATAACATACAAGTGTTATACATCGGTTTAAGATGAACTTCTTGTTAACCAGTTGCATCTCTAGGGGCGCTATTTCATTTTTGGATAAAAAACGTTCCCGTTTTAAGCGCGATATTTTGTCATCACGAAAAGATGCTCGACTATGACAGTTTTGGAAAGAAAACACTCTGAAGTTTCAGAATCTGCAAAGATTTTGTCTGTAAGTGCCCCAGAACTCATTCTACAGGCGAAACCAAGATGATACGTCAAACAGGAAATGAGCAGAATTTCTGAAGCTCTGTTTTCTAATGTCTCCTTATATGGCTGTGAATGCGACAGGAATAAGCTTAGACCTTCTGCCGTTTCCCCAAGACGTCGGCAGCATTGTGACGTATTTGTAGGCATATCATTGGAAGATTGACCATAAGAGACTACATTTTCCAAGTGTCCGCCTGGTGTCCTGCGTCGAAACTGGTGCGCAAAGCCATGTGCAAGTATTTTTCCATTTGATTGAGAGGGGAAACCATGCTTCCACGAACGATATATCATCGAAGAGATATGTGAAAAACACCTTGAGGATTGATTCTAAACAACGTTTGCCATGTTTTCAGTCGATATTATGGAGTTAATTTGGAAAAAAGTTCGCGTTTTGAGGACTGAATTTTCGTTTTTTTTTGGTAGCCAAATGTGATGTACAAAACAAAAGCTATTTCTAATACACAAAGAATCTTTTTGGAAAAACTGAGCATCTGCTATCTAACTGAGAGTCTCCTCATTGAAAACATCTGAAGTTCTTCAAAGGTAAATTATTTTATTTGAAGGCTTTTAAGTTTTTGTTGAAATGTTGCGTGCTGGATGCTAATGCTAATGCTAACGCTAAATGCTACGCTAGCTAGCTACTTTTACACAAATGATTGTTTTCCTATGGTTGAGAAGCATATTTTGAAAATCTGAGATGACAGTGTTGTTTACAAAAGGCTAAGCTTGAGAGATGGCATATTTATTTCATTTCATTTGCGATTTTCATGAATAGTTAACGTTGCGTTATGGTAATGAGCTTGAGTCTGTATTCACGATCCCGGATCCGGGATGGGGAGATCAGAAAGGTTAATCCAAACACGGTGTCAGATTTCAAAAAGGCTTTATGGCGAAAGCATATTATGCCAAATAGAGGAGTTTCCGGCGACAGTTCCCAGTCCAGAGCTTCCGGCGACAGTTTCCAGTCCAGAGCTTCCGGCGACAGTTTCCAGTCCAGAGCTTCTCCAGCGACGTTCTGCGGTCCGGAGCCTCCAGCGGTGGTTCCTAGTTCAGAGCCTCCAGCGGTGGTTCCTAGTTCAGAGCCTCCAGCGGTGGTTCCTAGTTCAGAGCCTCCAGCGGTGGTTCCTAGTTCAGAGCCTCCAGCGGTGGTTCCTAGTTCAGAGCCTCCAGCGGTGGTTCCTAGTTCAGAGCCTCGAGCGGTGGTTCCTAGTTCAGAGCCTCCAGCGGTGGTTCCTAGTTCAGAGCCTCCAGCGGTGGTTCCTAGTTCAGAGCCTCCAGCGGTGCTTCCTAGTTCAGAGCCTCCAGCGATGGTTCCTAGTTCAGAGCCTCCAGCGGTGGTTCCTAGTTCAGAGCCTCCAGCGGTGGTTCCTAGTTCAGAGCCTCCAGCGATGGTTCCTAGTTCAGAGCCTCCAGCGGTGGTTCCTAGTTCAGAGCCTCCAGCGGTGGTTCCTAGTTCAGAGCCTCCAGCGGTGGTTCCTAGTTCAGAGCCTCCAGCGGTGGTTCCTAGTTCAGAGCCTCCAGCGGTGGTTCCTAGTTCAGAGCCTCCAGCGATGGTTCCTAGTTCAGAGCCTCCAGCGGTGGTTCCTAGTTCAGAGCCTCCAGCGGTGGTTCCTAGTTCAGAGCCTCCAGCGGTGGTTCCTAGTTCAGAGCCTCCAGCGGTGCTTCCTAGTTCAGAGCCTCCAGCGGTGGTTCCTAGTTCAGAGCCTCCAGCGGTGGTTCCTAGTTCAGAGCCTCCAGCGGTGGTTCCTAGTTCAGAGCCTCCAGCGGTGGTTCCTAGTTCAGAGCCTCCAGCGGTGGTTCCTAGTTCAGAGCCTCCAGCGGTGGTTCCTAGTTCAGAGCCTCCAGCGGTGGTTCCTAGTTCAGAGCCTCCAGCGGTGGTTCCTAGTTCAGAGCCTCCAGCGGTGGTTCCTAGTTCAGAGCCAATGGCGATGATCCACGGTCCAGTTCAACAGAAGCGGAGGGATCAGCGTAGGGAGCGGGGGCTACACCCGAACCGGAGCCACCACCGAGGGTAGATGCCCACCCGGACCCTCCCCCTATAGGTTCAGGTTTGCGGTGGGGGGTCCGCACCTTTGGAGGAGGGGTACTGTCACGCCCTGACCTCTGTTTTTTCTAAATATTTTGGTTAGGTCAGGGTGTGACGAGAGTGGGTATTCTAGTTTTGTTCATCTAGGGTTAGTTTTGTTCATCTAGGGTTTTGTATTTCTATGTTGGCCTGATATGGTTACCAATCAGAGACAGCTGTTTATCATTGTCCCTGATTGGGGATCATATTTAGGCAGCCATTTCCATTTTGTTTTTTGTGGGATCTTGACTATGTTTAGATACCTGTCTGCACTATTTTGTATAGCTTCACGTTTTGTTGGTTTTGTTGTTTCTGTTAAGTGTTTCATTCATTAAAAGAGAATGTACGCCTCCCATGCTGCGCCTTGGTCTCACTCATACGACGATCTTGACAATATTATCATTTTAGCTTGCTAGTAAATAAATAATCAACTAAAATTGGTCCAGACTCATTGGTGAGACCCGGGTTTGTGCAGATTCCCGAATTATGCGACGTTCAGAATGAGACTGTAGAGGAAATTGATTGTTCAGCGACTGTTGTAAAATCGATATTCTGATATTCTTTGAGTTCATTTGGGAAATAGAAACTCAATAAAAACAATTTTCCCATGGTGCCACAGGTTAATGAGTTAATCATTTCCTGATTAATTTAATCACGCAATTATAACCTGTTAATCATTCGATGAGCAGCAGTCGCCACATTAACTAATACAACGTCACAACAGACAATAATTCCTTCATATATATACTGTAGTTTAAGGTTATTTTAGTGTCATAAAAAGTGTTAGTTTAAACAAATCAGGATATTTAATTTAAATATGAAAACAATTTAGAAAATGTCACGTCATGTTGGAGTTCAGAATGAAATGGTGGAACCTGAACAGGTTGAACTTGTTGAATTCACTCTTAGAAAAAAGGGTTTCCAACAGGGTTATTCAGCTGTTATGGGGTATTGTGATGTCATTATGGGGTATTGTGATGTCATTATGGGGTATTGTGATGTCACTCTTAGAAAAAAGGGTTTCCAACAGGGTTCTTCTTTCATAAAAGGAGGATGGATTCAAATTATTTAAAATGGAAGAATATAACTTCCTGTAGCCTATATAATGTAACAATGACAACAATCCCTTCATATATACTGTAGTTGAAGGTTATTTTAGTGTCATAAAAAGTGTTCATTAAAACAAATCAGGATGTTTGTTGGATGGATTCAGTGTAGGTGTTCTGCTGTGTATCGAGGGGTTTATATGAAAGTGGTAGATTTGTAATTCTTTACAAGAGAAAGTTCTGGATTACTTATCTTTGGGTGACCTCGGGCTACGGTCTTTGACAATTCAGCTACTTTGTTAACAGTCTTACAACTGTCACATTATGTGACAACTGATATACTTAACAAAAGGCACATCTCAATATGTGGTCCAGGTGCCTTAGTGTTCCTATAGAAACCTGTGTCCAAACTCAGCATTAAATAGCATCTAATCAGAACAGTGTACAGAGAGATAAGTTATTACAGCTATTTAAATGTGCAGCCTGTTCATGGGCAGAACAACAGATTTGTACCTTGTCAGCTTTGGGATTTGAACTTGCAACCTTCTGGTTACTAGTCCAACGCTCTAACCATTAGTCTAACCTGCCGCCCCTATGCTCCATCACCGACATCACTATTCCCCATAATAACAAACAAAAAAAATATTTTTAGAAATGTTTGCAAATGTATTAAAAATAAACAACAGATATATAATACTTGACTTGCCAGGCTTCCTCCAGACATGATGCTCATCATTCAGTTCAGTTCTCATGGTCTGAGATTCTTTATGTGCCTTTTGTCAAACTCCAAGCGGCTGCCATGTGGCTTTTACTGAGGTGTGGCTTCCATCTGGCCACTCTACCATAATGACCTAATTGGTGGAGTGCTGCAAAGATGATTGTCCTTCTGGAAGGTTCTCACATCTCCACAGAGGAACACTGGAGCTCTGTCAGGGTGACGATCGGGTTCTTGGTCATCTCACTGACCAGGGCCCTTCTCCCCCGATTGCTCAGTTTGGCCGGGCAGCCAGCTCTAGGAAGAGTCTTGGTGGTTCCACACTTCTTCCATTTAACAATGATGGAGTCACTTAAATGGGGACTTTTCAATGCTGCAGACATTTTTTGGTTCCCTTCCCCAGATCCGTGTCTCAACACAATCATTTCTCAGAGCTCTACGGACAATTCCTTCAACCTCATGGCTTGATTTTTACTCTGACATGCACTGTGAACTGTGGGACCTTATATAGACAGGTGTGTGCCTTTCCAAATCATGGATGATCAATGGAAACAAGATGCATCTGAGCTCAATTTCGAGTCTCATAGCAAAGGGTCTGAATACTTATGTTAATAAGATATTTCTGTTTTTTACATTTAATAAATGAGCAATTATGGGGTATTGGGGTATTGTCATTATGGGGTATTGTGTGTAGCTTGATATAATTAATTTTAGAATAAGGCTGTAAGACAAAGGGTCTGAATGCACGTGTACATGAAGGCAGGGTAAAGTGACTAGACATCAGGATAGATAATAATAAGGTATTTGAGGTAGATATGTACATGAAGGCAGGGTAAAGTGACTAGACATCAGGATAGATAAAAATAAGGTATTTGAGGTAGATATGTACATGAAGGCAGGGTAAAGTGACTAGACATCAGGATAGATAATAATAAGGTATTTGAGGTAGATATGTACATGAAGGCAGGGTAAAGTGACTAGACATCAGGATAGATAATAAGGTATTTGAGGTAGATATGTACATGAAGGCAGGGTAAAGTGACTAGACATCAGGATAGATAATAATAAGGTATTTGAGGTAGATATGTACATGAAGGCAGGGTAAAGTGACTAGACATCAGGATAGATAATAATAAGGTATTTGAGGTAGATATGTACATGAAGGCAGGGTAAAGTGACTAGACATCAGGATAGATAATAATAAGGTATTTGAGGTAGATATGTACATGAAGAACAGAGCAGAATAAGTCAATTGTCAATGTAAAAGTGTGTGTGTGTGTGTGTGTGTGTGTGTGTGTGTGTGTGTGTGTGTGTGTGTGTGTGTGTGTGTGTGTGTGTGTTTGTGTGTGTGTGTGTGTGTGTGTGTGTGTGTGTGTGTGTGTGTGTGTGTGTGTTGTCGTGTCTTTGGCTATGCCGGAATAATTGCTATGACATGCTATTCTATGAAATAATTTATCCGTAATTAATATCACCTGATTGAGCTAATCATGTATATGTAATTAACTAAAAAAAAGTTTTGAGAATGACACAAATATGAATTTTCACAAAGTCTGCTGCCTCAGTTTGTATGATGGCAATTTGCATATACTCCAGAATGTTATGAAGCGTGACCAGATGCTTTCCAATTAATTAAATTCCCTCTTTGCCATGCAAATGTATCCCAAAACAACATTTCCACTGCATTTCAGCCCTGCCACAAAAGGACCAGCTGACATCATGTCAGTGATTCTCTCGTTAACACAGGTGTGTCTTGATGAGGACAAGGCTGGAGATCACTCTGTCATGCTGATTGAGTTCAAATAACAGACTGGAAGCTTCAAAAGGAGGGTGGTGCTTGGAATCATTGTTCTTCCTCTGTCAACCATGCTTACCTAAAAGGAAACACGTGCCGTCATCGTTGCTTTGCAGAAAAAGAGGCAAGATATTGCTGCCAGTAAGATTGCACCTAAAGAAATCATTTATCAGATCATCAAGAACTTCAAGGAGAGCGGTTCAATTATGTGTTTCTACCATATTTAGTTTACCAGTCATTTCAGTGAAGGGACCAAGTGCACACATTAGGAGAAAGGAGAGATAATTGGGACAACGCTTCTTTCTGGTCTACAGTCCTGCGTCTGTGACACCAGATTACCAACTAGTGGCCATAAGAGGAACTGTCCTGTCAGTGTGTTTTTACTGCTGGCTTAAAACAACACATGACCTGAAAACAGGATATGATTCATGTGTGAGTACTAAAAATATATATTTTTTATCAAATTGTTTGCTGTAGCGTTAAGAACCATGAAAAACATCCCCAAACCATGATTCGTCCTCCACCAAACTTTACAGTTGGCACTACGCATTCGGGCAGGTAGTTTTCTCGTGGCATTAGCCAAACCCAGATTTGTCTGTCAGACTGCCAGATGGTGAAGCATGATTCATCACTCCAGAGAACATGTGGTCAAAGCTCCGGAGTCCAATGTCGGAGATCTTTACACCACTCCAACTGACGCTTGGCGTTTCCCATTTGTATCTAAGGCTTGTGTGAGGCTGGTCGGCCATGGAAACCCATTTCATGAAGCTCCCAATGAACAGTTCTTGTGCTGGCGTTGCTTCCAGAGGCAGTTTTGAAACTCGTTAGTGAGTGTTGCAACAGAGGAAAGCCGGTGTTGCTCCTAGACGTTTCCACTTCACAATAACAGCACTTACAGCTAACCGGGGCAAATCTATCAGGGGAGACATTTGACCATCTGACTTGGAAAGGTGGCATCCTATGATGTTGCCATGTTGAAAGTCACTGAGCTCTTCATTAAGGCCATTTTACTGCCAATGTTTGTCTATGGAGATTGCATGGCTGAGTGCTTGATTTTATGCATCTGGCAGGAAGGGGTGTGGTTGAAATAGTATCCACTAATTTGAAGGGGTGTCCACATACTTTTGTATATATAGTGTATGTACACATGGGTGTTGTTGCACCATACCAACGATAAGCCTGTCTTCCCCATCACATCATGAAAGTTCATGTTGATGTTCATTTAACCTCTGTCTCTCTCTTCCTCTGACTCCTCTCTTCCCCCTTTGTTTCTCTCTCTCTCTCTGTCTCTTTCTCTCTCTTTCTCCTCTGTCTCTCTCTTTCTCCTCAGATCTCCAGGCTCAACGCGTCAGTCCACCAGGTAGGTAGAGTATAAATCTACAGTGATTATAGCAGTTCAATATTAGTCAACTTTATTATCCCACATGGAGAAATTCATGTGTCCATACAAACCATTCTAAACCCCAATAACAAGTAGTGTTTTATGGAACTACTAATACTTGTCAACCACAAAACTACTGCTGTTAGAATAACAGAATTACTGTCATCATCTGTCCTCACCACTGTGTTTTCCTCTCTGCTGTTTACAGCTGAACTCTCAGTCAGACTGGTGAATGGGACCACTTCCTGTTCTGGGACAGTGGAAGTCTTCAATGAAGGAGAGTGGTCAGGTCTATGTTCTAGGTTGTGGGACATGAAAGATGTTAATGTTGTGTGTAGAGACCTGAGTTGTGGGAATCCTGTAGCTGAATCTAGAGGACCTCTGTTTGAAGATGGAAGAAGAGGAGTCACACTATATAGTAGTTGCTATGGAAATGAGTCTTCTATTAGACAGTGTGACATCATAGGTGGACGTGGTGTCTGTGATGGTGGATATTATCATCATGTGACCTGTTCAGGTAAGAGACTGGTCATATTGAGAGATTTATTTATACATTATACAATATTACCATGAATCATGTTTTATGTGTTTTTATTTCATTTAAATAGAGGGAGAGATGTCAGATGTATTTAAACATTATATTTGTGTTTGTCATATTGGTTTATGGGAGATGTTCATGGGCAGATCATTGTAGTTCAGATGGTACTGAAGTGAAGCTGCCTGATGGATATCCAGCTGTTTATTTTCTATAAAGTGAAGTGAACTTATTCCTGTCTCCTGCCTGCATTATTCCCAACCTGATCCTGAGTGACTAAGAACCCATTTCTACCTCTTACAGTATCAAACATAGCAAACTACTATCTTTTATCCAACATATTTGTGTTTAGTCCTTGTCAGTGTCATCAACAAAACTGATTGAATGTTCAACCAACTCTTTTTCTCCAGACTCTGTGCGGCTTGTGGGTAGAGCTGGTCTCTGCTCTGGGAGAGTGGAGGTGAAGTCCAATCAGTCCTGGGCCTCAGTGTGTGAAGCTGACTTTGACCGGCAGGATGCAGAGGTAGTCTGTGTGGAGCTTGGCTGTGGGGCTCCTGCAGCTCTACAGGGGGGGCTCTATGGAGAAGGTGAGGGTCAGACCTGGGATAAAGAGTTCCAGTGTAAAGGCAAAGAGTCCCTTCTCCTGGACTGTGACACCTCAGACAGAGAGAACAACACCTGCCTACCTGGTAATGCTGTTGGACTCACCTGCTCAGGTAAGAAACAGTTTGTCACTCAATCAACATTGTTTCTCATCTGGAGTGAAGAATATGAGAGACAATATAGGTGTGTTTTAGTGAGAAAATAGTAAGATTACTGTCTCTCTCTTTTCTTTTCTCAGAGCCTGATGATGTGAGGCTGGTGGGAGGAGGCAGTCGCTGTGCTGGTGGAGTGGAGTGGTACGACCAGGGAGAGTGGAGGATTGTGGGAGCTGACTGGAACAAGGAGAATGTAGCTGCAGTAGTGTGTAGACAGATGGGTTGTGGCTCCACTGTTTCAGTACCACCTGGAAACATCACTAGAGGGTTTGGAGTTTTCTGTTCTGGGTCTGAGTCTTCACTGAGGGAGTGTTCCAGAAGTTATGATCTCCTTCCTGGACTCACAGTGATCTGCTCAGGTATTAACAAGATACACTATATGGACAAAAGTAAGTGGACATTAGTTGATTTGGCTATTTCAGCCACAGGTGTATAAAATCAAGCACACAACCATGCAATTGCAATCTGCATATACAAACACATAGACAAACACAGTCAGTAAAATGTCCTAAATGAAGATCTCAGTGACTTTCAAAGTGGCACATCTAGGAGCAACAACGGCTCAGCCGTGAAGTGGAAGGTCAAACAATCTCACAGAACGGACCTCTGAGTGTTGAAGTGCTTGGAGTGTAAGAATTGTCTGTCCTCGAATGAAAAACTCACTGCTGAGTTCCACATACTTTAGTCCATGTATTATATCCCCTTCCTGGACTCACAGTGATCTGCTCAGGAAATATCAAGATATTATAATTATATTCAACTGATTTCCTTCATTCATACAACTTCCTCTGCATCTCTAATGATGACTGTTTAGCTTGTAAATCTGCTTCGCAAAAAATGTCACTTAGTCAAGTAGGAATCAAATACACCTTAAATATCCCAGAATGCTTTTGCATTTGAGTGTTATCTCAGTGAACGTCTCTACTCACTACCACTGTCACAAAGAGAGAATAAGGGAGGAGGAGAGGAAGAGGGAGAGATCAAATATATTTATATCACTGAGTTCTCACCAGTGATGTCATCATAACCAGTAACCTTTTCTACTCTTGGCCCATCCTGACCCTGACATACAGCATCAGACCTTGTAGATCAGATGGTACTGAAGTGAAGCTGCCTGATGGATGTCCAGCTGTTTATTTTCTAGAAAGTGAAGTGAACTTATTCCTGTCTCCTGCCTGCATTATTCCCAACCCGATCCTGAGTGACTAAGAACCCATTTCTACCTCTTACAGTATCAAACATAGCAAACTACAATCTTTTATCCAACATATTTGTGTTTCGTCCTTGACAGTGTCATCAACAAAACTGATTGAATGTTCAACCAACTCTTTTTCTCCAGAGTCTGTGCGGCTTGTGGACGGAGCTGGTCTCTGCTCTGGGAGAGTGGAGGTGAAGTCCAATCAGTCCTGGGCCTCAGTGTGTGAAGCTGACTTTGACCGGCAGGATGCAGAGGTAGTCTGTGTGGAGCTTGGCTGTGGGGCTCCTGCAGCTCTACAGGGGGGGCTCTATGGAGAAGGTGAGGGTCAGACCTGGGATAAAGAGTTCCAGTGTAAAGGCAAAGAGTCCCTTCTCCTGGACTGTGACACCTCAGACAGAGAGAACAACACCTGCCTACCTGGTAATGCTGTTGGACTCACCTGCTCAGGTAAGAAACAGTTTGTCACTCAATCAACATTGTTTCTCACCTGGAGTGAAGAATATGAGAGACAATAAAGGTGTGTTTTAGTGAGAAAATAGTAAGATTACTGTCTCTCTCTCTTCTTTTCTCAGAGCCTGATGATGTGAGGCTGGTGGGAGGAGACAGTCGCTGTGCTGGTGGAGTGGAGTGGTACGACCAGGGAGAGTGGAGGATTGTGGGAACTCAAGACTGGGAGCAGGAGGATGTAGCTGCAGTAGTGTGTAGACAGCTGGGTTGTGGCTCCACTGTTTCAGTACCACCTGGAGACACCACTAGAGGGGTTGAAGTTATCTGTTCTGGGTCTGAGTCTTCACTGAGGGAGTGTAGAAGATCAGATGATCTCCTTCCTGGACTCACAGTGATCTGCTCTGGTAATAACAAGAAACATTTTCAACTGATTTCCTTCATTCATACAACTTCCTCTGCACCTCTCATGATGACTGTTTAACTTGTCAGTCTGCTTTACTAAATAGATCACTCAGTCAAGTAGGAATCAAATACAACTTAAATATCCCAGAATGCTTTTGTATGTGAGTGTTATCTCAGTGAACGTCTCTACTCACAACCACTGTCACATGTCATGTTATTGTCATATCTAAATGAGGACAGTAGTTGAGGAGCTACGTTTTCTTTTTCTCTCCTCTTGTTCCAGATGTCCTGCTTCAGCCTGATATCAACATATGTTGTCTCAGTGACTGTAGGCCCACTACTCATGTTGCCCTGAGAGGGAGGGTGGCTGGCACTGTTACATGCTGATGTTATTGTCATATCTATAGGAAACTAGTGGAACAGGTTTTTCTTGTTCTCTTTTATTGTTACAGATCTCCTGGTCCAGCCTGATATCTTCCTGACTGACTCAATGGGAGGGGTCTCCAGGGGCCACCAGGGGCCTGAGGTGTTCAGGGGCTACAGCTTCACCATCACCTGCTCCACTCAGCCACAGTACTCAGGAGGCTCCTTCCTCCTCGCGTTCAACGGCTCCAACAGAACCCAGACCCAGCCAGCTGTCAATCACTCTGCTGCCTTCCTCTTCCCTGCTGCAGATGACTCCCACCAAGGGAACTACAGCTGTGTTTATGACAATTATGTTTTCGCTCATAACTTCTCCTCTGAGAGTGAGCTCCTCTCCCTCACCATCACAGGTAACTGAACATGAACCAGACTTATAACTTTGTCATTGACAGATTTCCCACAGATCTATGTGATGATGATCAGTCCCCTCATCAAAGGTGTTTCTGTTTGCAGCCTCTCCTCTGCCAGCCCTCATCATCAGACACGTTGTAGTGCTGCTGATCCTACTGACAGCCATCACCACCTCCTACCTGTACTACAAGGTAAAGACATTTACTCAGACGTTACAAGTCATTTAAACTAGAGGGAGAGGGTGAGGGGGAGAGGGAGGGAGAGAGAATGGAGATATGTCTGACTGTTGGTGCTGTGTCTCCCTAGCCCACCAAGAGGCAGAAGAGAGTGAACAGGGTGAGCAACATGGATCTTTATGTCAATGCCATGGAGATGGTCTCTCTGAGCTCCAGAGCTGAAGCTGGAGAGGAGAGAGCAGCCCAGGGGACGGAGTAGGAGTAGAATGAAGCTGACCCTACATGCTGATCTTAGGTCAGTTTTGTGTTTTAAATCGATGGTCAGCAGTGGACTGATGTTTAAAATGTGGTGACAAACCAGCAGAAAAACATGGGATTTTGGGTAACATGGGGATTGGGTAAATTGGGGTATGGGTTAACATTGGTTTTGGTAACATGGGTTTTGGTATCATGGGGTAACATGGCGTTCTGGGTAACATGAGGTTCTGGGTTACATGGGGTTTTGGGTATAATGGGGTTTTGGATAAGATGGGGGTTTGGGTAACATGGGGTTTTGGGTAACATGGGGTTTTGGGTAACATGGGGTTTTGGGTAACATGGGGTTCTGGGTAACATGGGGTTCTGGTAACATGGGGTTTTTGGGTATCATAAGGTTTTGGGTAACATGGGGTTCTGGGTAACATGGGGTTCTGGTAACATGGGGTTTTTGGGTAACATGGGGTTTTGGGTAACATGGGGTTCTGGGTAACATGGGGTTCTGGGTAACATGGGGGTTTGGGGTAACATGGGGTTTGGGGTAACATGGAGTTTGGGGTAACATGGGGGTTTGGGGTAACATGGGGTTTGGGGTAACATGGGTTTTGGGGTAACATGGGATTTTGGGGTAACATGGAGTTTGGGGTAACATGAGGTTTTAATAATTTTAAGAGAGAAGCTCAATTACGTCTGTTTTGTGTTCCAGAATGTATTTATTTTTGACTCTGTCTTCATGTCTTTATCTTATTTAGTGTCTCTTAGATTCTTTATCTTATTTAGTGTCTCTTAGATTCTTTATCTTATTTAGTGTCTCTTAGATCCTTTATCTTATTTAGTGTCTCTTAGATTCTTTATCTTATTTAGTGTCTCTTAGATTCTTTATCTTATTTAGTGTCTCTTAGATTCTTTATCTTATTTAGTGTCTCTTAGATTCTTTATCTTATTTAGTGTCTTAGATTCTTTATCTTGAAGTGTTTCCATTATTAGTCCAGGTATTATTATAATCATCTGTTCATTCTTTGTATTTTTAAACATTTTTTAATAAAGGGGTTTGTTGTTGTTTACCTCTCATGATGTTATTGATTATAAACGTTATGATATTGATTATGATGTAGATTAGTGCTATTTTGTTGTTAGTAGTGTATAGATAATGATGTTATTGATTATAAATGTTATGATATTGATTATGAAGTAGATTATTGTTTTGATGTTGCTCTCTAAACTGTCATGTAATCAACTGAATGTTTTTAATAAAATTACAGGCTGTCAATCTTGTGTGATTTAATTATTAGACAGACTACAACATACAGTATGAATTAACTGAGATCAGTCTGTGTGATTCCCCTCTTGGACAGACTACAACATACAGTATGAATTAACTGAGATCAGTCTTGTGTGATTCCCCTCTTGGACAGACTACAACATACAGTATGAATTAACTGAGATCAGTCTTGTGTGATTCCCCTCTTGGACAGACTACAACATACAGTATGAATTAACTGAGATCAGTCTTGTGTGATTCCCCTCTTGGACAGACTACAACATACAGTATGAATTAACTGAGATCAGTCTGTGTGATTCCCCTCTTGGACAGACTACAACATACAGTATGAATTAACTGAGATCAGTCTGTGTGATTCCCCTCTTGGACAGACTACAACATACAGTATGAATTAACTGAGATCAGTCTTGTGTGATTCCCCTCTTGGACAGACTACAACATACAGTATGAATTAACTGAGATCAGTCTGTGTGATTCCCCTCTTGGACAGACTACAACATACAGTATGAATTAACTGAGATCAGTCTGTGTGATTCCCCTCTTGGACAGACTACAACATACAGTATGAATTAACTGAGATCAGTCTGTGTGATTCCCCTCTTGGACAGACTACAACATACAGTATGAATTAACTGAGATCAGTCTGTGTGATTCCCCTCGTGGACAGACTACAACATACAGTATGAATTAACTGAGATCAGTCTGTGTGATTCCCCTCTTGGACAGACTACAACATACAGTATGAATTAACTGGTCATACATTTGGCAGGAGGTTAGGAAGTGCATCTCAGTTTCCACCTCATTTTGTGGGCTGTGGGCACATAGCCTGTCTTCTCTGATTTCCAAATTGACCTCTTGGCAAAGGTAGCCTATACATTCTGTGGTGCTCTATTCTGGAATATTAACTGGCGTTTGTCGCCCCCTGGTGGAAAGAACGTAATATAATCCTTCTCTCTATATTTCTGTGCATTTTGTACCTCGCAGCACACCGTACAAATATTCAAAGTTAAACGCCGATATTACCGTTCTGCTAGCAGCAGGATAATATGTTGGCAGCACACAGCATATTATTTTTTTTCTAAATAAAAAAAAATATAAAATAAAAAATTATACAAATATATATATTTTTTTTCTAAATAAGAGTCCCTCTGAAAGGACAAGATCAAATTTGACAATATCGATTATTTCAGCACTGTAGTTCAATACAACTGTTTTTCACAGCATTGCAACCACTTTTGAAACAAATGGATAATTTGACATATTTTAATATTGTATAATTTATACCAGCATTTATTTTGACAGTTTCCAAACTAAATACTGGTATGTTGAAAGCTGTTGTGTAGGTCAAGTCAAGCTGTGCCTGGAGAAGTGGGTATTCAGTACTCTAATATAGCAAAACATTTTCCAAACGGCCCAGTGAAGGAAAGGCACCCTGTGTGAAAAGCACGAGAAACAGTGATACTCTCTGAATGACCTAAATGATGTTCAGTAGGATAATAGTAGACCCACCCAAGCTGTACTGTTCAGTAGGATAATAGTAGACATTTTATTGAAACAGAGAAACTGAGTCAGAAATTCACAAATTCAGAATTTCAGGTTTTTGTTCTAAAAGTCAGACTTTTTTTAAACAGAAAAACAATCAATTGTTCTAAGTCCATAACTTACAAAAGGAGACCACGTTTGAGGTTTGGGGAAAATCTAAGAAATTTACATTTTTGAGAGTAGTTCCCCTTTAATTAAAGTGTGTTGGATTAGCAGTGTTTATATAGTACAGACACCTAGCACTAATGTTGTATTAGCAGTGTTTATATAGTACAGACACCTAGCACTATTGTTGGATTAGCAGTGTTTATATAGTACATAGTACAGACACCTAGCACTATTGTTGGATTAGCAGTGTTTATATAGTACAGACACCTAGCACTATTGTTGGATTAGCAGTATTTATATTTATATAGTACAGACACCTAGCACTATTGTTGTATTAGCAGTGTTTATATAGTACAGACACCTAGCACTATTGTTGTATTAGCAGTGTTTATATAGTACAGACACCTAGCACTATTGTTGGATTAGCAGTATTCATATAGTACAGACACCTAGCACTATTGTTGTATTAGCAGTGTTTATATAGTACAGACACCTAGCACTATTGTTGTATTAACAGTGTTTATATAGTACAGACACCTAGCACTATTGTTGGATTAGCAGTGTTCATATAGTACAGACACCTAGCACTATTGTTGGATTAGCAGTGTTCATATAGTACAGACACCTAGCACTATTGTTGGATTAGCAGTGTTCATATAGTACAGACACCTAGCACTATTGTTGGATTAGCAGTGTTCATATAGTACAGACACCTAGCACTATTGTTGTATTACCAGTGTTTATATAGTACAGACACCTAGCACTATTGTTGGATTAGCAGTGTTTATATAGTACAGACACCTAGCACTATTGTTGGATTAGCAGTGTTTATATTTATATAGTACAGACACCTAGCACTATTGTTGGATTAGCAGTGTTCATATAGTACAGACACCTAGCACTATTGTTGTATTAGCAGTGTTTATATAGTACAGACACCTAGCACTATTGTTGGATTAGCAGTGTTTATATAGTACAGACACCTAGCACTATTGTTGGATTAGCAGTGTTTATATAGTACAGACACCTAGCACTATTGTTGTATTAGCAGTGTTTATATAGTACAGACACCTAGCACTATTGTTGGATTAGCAGTGTTTATATAGTACAGACACCTAGCACTATTGTTGTATTAGCAGTGTTTATATAGTACAGACACCTAGCACTATTGTTGGATTAGCAGTGTTTATATAGTACAGACACCTAGCACTATTGTTGTATTAGCAGTGTTTATATAGTACAGACACCTAGCACTATTGTTGGATTAGCAGTGTTTATATAGTACAGAAATCTTATGTTTATTTGACTCTGATGATAAAGAAATATAAAATATTCCTGTAAAGGACTGTGTTAAATATTTAGGAATACATCTGTCAAAAAAACACTTAGTCAGACAACACATGAATTTCTCTCCTAAAATGAAGAAAACCCAAAATATATGTAATAATTGTCTACAAAGAGATGTTTCTATACTTGGGAGAGTACTTCTGTCCAAGGCAGAGGGACTGTCTGGTTTTGTGTACCCCTCATTATCTTTATGTGTAAATCCTGCTACTTGTAAAGAGATCAACAAGACCTTTCTTGACTTCATCTGGAAAAATACATCTCACAAACTAAAAGAGTCCTCTAATAAAAGAGCTGAAGGAGGTCTGGAAGTGTTGGACTTTGTGACATAAATAACACTTTCAAGATCAACTGGTTGAAAAGATGTTTGATCAATACTGATTCAATATGGTATTTCATTCACCCAGAGACTGGACCTACTTATCCACATCTACTGTGTCCCCATCCAACAGCACACTTTCATCTACCGGCAGCCTAGAGGTGTGTCTGAACATCAAGAAGAAGGGTGGAAACCCAGTAGTCTCGCCCACCCTGTTTGCGATTCAGACGTTCTGCTTGGCCGTTACCCATGGGATGGTAAGGTGTGGTGTGGGACTTTTCAACACCAGATAACTGAAGCAATTCTACACTAAGTAAACTCTCAAAGTTAGTTAGGTTTCAACAACAAGCTTTACTGGCCTGGAAAATAGGTTTCCTGCACATTTTATCCCCACATAAAGCTCTTTTGTGGAATAATTCAGACATAACTGTACGGAATAAGTCATTGTTCTACCCCAGCTGGCATGAGAGGAATAATGACGTTGTTCTTGATGTTTTTGACAACAGAGGTAATATTCTCACATATGAACAATTTATAACATTGAAAGGGTTTCCAATACCTTTCAGAGAGTTTATTTCTGTGGTCAGAGCCGTTCCCAGGGGTCTAACTACACTAATGAAAACTCATCTTATCTTTGGTAATGATCACAAAGTTTATCCAGAACTCAGAGCCGTTCCCAGGGGTCTAACTACACTAATGAAAACTCATCTTATCTTTGGTAATGATCACAAAGTTTATCCAGAACTCAGAGCCGTTCCCAGGGGTCTAACTACACTAATGAAAACCCATCTTATCTTTATTAATGATCACAAAGTTTATCCAGAACTCAGAGCCGTTCCCAGGGGTCTAACTACACTAATGAAAACCATCTTATCTTTGGTAATGATCACAAAGTTTATCCAGAACTCAGATTGGAAGGCGTGGGCTTACTTGAGAGATCTTGTTGTAATAAATATATAAGACAAATTCTCCGTTCACAAAACCAACTTCCACCGAGAGGAAAGTGTTTGTAAAAAAAAATATATAAATTAAAATAAAAAGACACATCGTCATCTGCTGACTGGAGGGGAAACACAGTTGAGGAACCAAAAGTTTATTTTCATTTATTTCATAAAAGTGTAATATTATATTAAGTCATTCAAATAGAAGCATGTGTTGATTGATTCGTGTTTAATGAGTGATAATTTAAAACAAACTTTAGACCCACTACATATTTACATTCAACCATAGTTCTGACATGGATCATTTTGACCCACTACATATTTACATTGAACCATAGTTCTGACATGGATCATTTTGACCCACTACATATTTACATTGAACCATAGTTCTGACATGGATCATTTTGACCCCAGAGGCATATCTTTTATCACAGCCAAAATGTGGTTTATTCCATTTTTCATGACTTTGTCAATCAACTTGTTCTTAATACATCTAAATCCTGGTTTAGTGTTTCTGTATCAATATGGACTTTTAACAAATTAAAATCCTTTGTACTCCAACAACAATGTTAAAACATTCTACACTGTGACATCATTAAAATACTCCTACTACAATGTTTAAACATTCTACATTGTGACATCATTAAAATACTCCCACTACAATGTTAAAACATTCTACATTGTGACATCATTAAAATACTCCCACTACAATGTTAAAACATTCTACATTGTGACATCATTAAAATACCCCTTTTACAATGTTTAAACATTCTACATTGTGACATCATTAAAATACTCCCACTACAATGTTAAAACATTCTACATTGTGACATCATTAAAGTACTGCTACATTATATCACCTCAAGAAACACCCACAGGGAATAAATCTCACTGCTTCTCTGACTGTGGGGAAGGTTGCAAATCTTCATTAGAACTTAAAGAAGATCAGAATTACTAAAAGTACACATGAGAATTCATACTGTAGAGAAACCTTATAGCTGTGATCAATGTGGGAAGAGTTTTACTCAGTCAAGCTGCCTGAAAACTCACCAGAGAATACACACTGGAGAGAAACCTTATAGCTGTGATCAATGTGGGAAACATTTTACTCACTCAAGCTGCCTGATAGTACATCTTGAGAGCACACAAGGGAGAGAAACCTTACCACTGCTCTGACTGCGGAAAGAGTTTTGTTAGTTCAACAGATTTAAAATCACACCAGAAAATACACACAGTAGAGAAACCTTATAACTGTACTCAATATGGGAAGAGGTTTAATCACTCAAGCTGGCTGATAGTACACCTGAGAGCACACACAGGAGTGAAACCTTATAGCTGTGATCAATGTGGGAAGAGTTTTGTTACATCTAGGCATCTGACTATACAGCAGAGAACACACACAGGAGTGAAACCTTATAGCTGTGATCAATGTGGGAAGAGTTTTGTTACATCTAGCCATCTGACTATACAGCAGAGAACACACACAAGAGAGAAATCTTACAGCTGTAGTCAATGTGGGAAGAGTTTTATTCAGTCAAGTAGCCTGATATCACACCAGAAACACACACAGGAGAGAAACTTTATAGTTGTGATCAATGTGACAAGAGATACTCTGATTAAAGATCTCTGATCAAACATCAGAAAATACATTAATGATGGAGTTGTTTCATGATATCAATGAATTAATGTCACAATGTAGAATGTTTAAACATTGTAGTAGGAGTATTTTAATGATGTCACAATGTAGAATGCTTTCACATTGTAGTAGGAGTATTTTAATGATGTCACAATGTAGAATGTTTAAACATTATAGTAGGAGTATTTTAATGATGTCACAATGTAGAATGTTTTAACATTGTAGAAGGAGTATTTTAATGATGTCACAATGTAGAATGTTTAAACATTATAGTAGGAGTATTTTAATGATGTCACAATGTAGAATGTTTTAACATTGTAGAAGGAGCATTTTAATGATGTCACAATGTAGAATGTTTTAACATTGTAGAAGGAGTATTTTAATGATGTCACAATGTAGAACACTAAATGTTTGCCCCCTGTTCAATTGATTTCTGCATGATATGGATATTAGCCTCAGGGGGAAAATCCAGGCTCTGAATTGAAAGAGTGCTATTTATATGATATAACAGAAAGTGACTCACACAAAAAGAGCTGTGTTACACTTACAGCATTGGTGACCCACTTGAATCAAAATGTAGCTCGATGTTTTCTACAAGTTGTCCTCTAACCAGTGATGTACACATTAAGGTTCCATGTGGTTTTTGAGCTGTTAGTTTTAACAGGACAAACTCATCTCCCCACTCTCACACAAATGATTTCAACATGATATCGATGAGGGATGAAAAATAAGTGTTGCGTTCCTTTGTTTAACAACCTCTAAATGTAAATGCATCTCTCCAAAATGTAGCTGACTGTCTTCTGCAGGTTTATACAGTCTGATCCTTACATAACATTCTAACCACTAGGCTACCCTGCTGCCCCAATAATACACTAAATACATGTAATATAGCCTATACAGTCTGATCCTTACATAACATTCTAACCACTACCCTGCTGCCCCAATAATACACTAAATACATGTAATATAGCCTATACAGTCTGATCCTTACATAACATTCTAACCACTACCCTGCTGCCCCAATAATACACTAAATACATGTAATATAGCCTATACAGTCTGATCCTTACATAACATCATCACTCCACTTTATGAATCTCGTTGTCTTGCTTAGTTTCCATTCTCTTACTAGCTCAGACATTGGGGCATAGATTCTATTGGTGGTGACATGCACACTCCTACTGGGGCCTATAACTGATTATCTAATGTTCCTGTCCAAAGGTCTTCACAAGTTCAGACTGATGTTGTCTGTGTGATTAACCCATGTGTGTGTCCAGTAGCCTTCACCAGATCAGACTGATGTTGTCTGTGTGATTAACCCATGTGTGTGTCCAGTAGCCTTCACAAGATCAGATATGGCCCAGACCAGACACGTCTTGTTAGTCTACCTTTCCTCATCTACACAGATTCTGTTCATGTTCTGTTTTTTACATGTCTAATAGTTGACTCGATGTTGATCCAGCTTTGTACAGTCACATGGGCTCAGCCTTCATTCTGCTTAAACATGTCTAGTATTTAAACTCATATTGATTATTCTATCTACTTACAAGAGAACAGTATAGTTACCAGATGTCTGGAAAATCCTCCCACACAGTCAGTTAGGAACAAATAGTTATTTACAATGACGGCCAAACCCGGACAACGCTGGGCCCATTGTGCACCACTCTATGGAACCCCCATCACAGGATATGATGCAGCCTGGATTCAAACCAGGTCCTTCAGTGACACCTCTTGTACTGAGATGCAGTGTCTTAAATACATAAACATGAATATAATGTGTTGAATACAACTGGTGTAGACTTTACTGTGAAATGATCTGAGACCCAACGATGAAGAGTTAAAACATTATACCTTTTATGAGGTACAACTGGTGTAGACTTTACTGTGAAATGCTCTGAGACCCAACGATGAAGAGTTAAAACATTATACCTTTTATGAGGTACATTTTCACATCTCATAGTACAGAACTCCTAACTGGTCACCTTCTCCTGGACCAGACAGCATCACAGGTGGTATTCTCCTGGACCAGACAGCATCACAGGTGGTATTCTCCTGGACCAGACAGCATCACAGGTGGTATTCTCCTGGACCAGACAGCATCACAGGTGATATTCTCCTGGACCAGACAGCATCACAGGTGGTATTCTCCTGGACCAGACAGCATCACAGGTGATATTCTCCTGGACCAGACAGCATCACAGGTGATATTCTCCTGGACCAGACAGCATCACAGGTGATATTCTCCTGGACCAGACAGCATCACAGGTGATATTCTCCTGGACCAGACAGCATCACAGGTGATATTCTCCTGGACCAGACAGCATCACAGGTGATATTCTCCTGGACCAGACAGCATCACAGGTAATATTCTCCTGGACCAGACAGCATCACAGGTGGTATTCTCCTGGACCAGACAGCATCACAGGTGATATTCTCCTGGACCAGACAGCATCACAGGTGATATTCTCCTGGACCAGACAGCATCACAGGTGATATTCTCCTGGACCAGACAGCATCACAGGTGATATTCTCCTGGACCAGACAGCATCACAGGTGATATTCTCCTGGACCAGACAGCATCACAGGCGGTATTCTCCTGGACCAGACAGCATCACAGGTGATATTCTCCTGGACCAGACAGCATCACAGGTGATATTCTCCTGGACCAGACAGCATCACAGGTGATATTCTCCTGGACCAGACAGCATCACAGGTGATATTCTCCTGGACCAGACAGCATCACAGGTAATATTCTCCTGGACCAGACAGCATCACAGGTGATATTCTCCTGGACCAGACAGCTGGGTGAATACACTATATATACAATAGTATGTGGACACCCCTTCAAATTAGTAGATTGGGCCATTTCAGCCACAGCAGTTGCTGACAGGTGTTTAAATTTAAGCCCACAGCCATGCAATCTCCATAGACAAACATTGGCAGTAGAATGGCCTTACTGACGATCTCAGTAACTTTGAACGTGGCACCATTATAAGATGGTACCTTTCCAACAAGTCAGTTTGTCAAATTCCTGCCTTGCTGGAGCTGCCTGGTCGACTGTAAGTGCTGTTATTGTGAAGTGGAAACATCTGGGACCAACAACGGCTCAGCCAAGAAGTAGTGGGCCACACAAGCTCACAGAACAGGACCGCCGAGTGCTGAAGAGTGTAACGTGTAAAAATCGTCTGTACTTGGTTGCAACACTCACTAACGAGATCCAAACGGCCTCTGGAAGCAACATCAGCACAAGAAACTGTTTGTCAGGAGCTTCCTGAAATGGGTTTCCACGGCCGAGCAGGTGCATACAAACCTAAGATCAATATGGGCAATGTCAAGCGTCGGCTTGAGTGGTGTAAAACTCACAGCCACTGGACTCTGGAGCAGTGGATACGTATTCTCTGGAGTAATGAATCATCTTCACCTTCTAGCAATCCAACACACTAATCTGGGTTTGGAGGATGCCAGGAGAACGCTACCTGCCCTAATGCATAGTGACAACTGTAAAGTTTGGTGGAGGAGGAATAATGGTCTGGGGCTGTTTTTCATGGTTCGGGCCTTTTAGTTCCAGTTAAGGGAAATTAATGCTATAGCACAGAATGACATTCTAGAGGAATCTGTGCTTCCAACTTTGTGGCAACAGTATGGGGAAGGCCCTTTCCTGTTTCAGCATGACAACGTCCCTGTACACAAAGCGAGTTCAATACATGAATGGTTAGTTGAGATTGGTGTGGAAGAACTTCACAAAGCCCTGACCTCAATGACGTTGAACGCCTTTGGGATGAATTGGAACGCCGACTGCGAGCCAGACCAAATCGCCCAACATCAGTTTCCGACCTCACTAATGCTCTTGTGGCTGAATGGAAGCAAGTCCTCACAGCAATGTTCCAACATCTAGAGGAAAACCTTCCCAGAAGAGTGGAGGCTGTTATAGCAGCAATGTTCCAACATCTAGTGGAAAGCCTTCCCAGAAGAGTGGAGGCTGTTATAGCAGCAATGTTCCAACATCTAGTGGAACGCCTTCCCAGAAGACTGGAGGCTGTTATAGCAGCAATGTTCCAACATCTAGAGGAAAGCCTTCCCAGAAGACTGGAGGCTGTTATAGCAGCAATGTTCCATCATCTAGTGGAAAGCCTTCCCAGAAGACTGGAGGCTGTTATAGCAGCAATGTTCCAACATCTAGTGGAAAGCCTTCCCAGAAGAGTGGAGGCTGTTATAGCAGCAATGTTCCAACATCTAGTGGAAAGCCTTCCCAGAAGAGTGGAGGCTGTTATAGCAGCAATGTTCCAACATCTAGTGGAAAGCCTTCCCAGAAGAGTGGAGGCTGTTATAGCAGCAATGTTCCAACATCTAGTGGAAAGCCTTCCCAGAAGACTGGAGGCTGTTATAGCAGTAAAGGGGGACCAACTCCATGCAAATGCCCATGATTTTGGAATGAGATGTTAGATGAGCAGGTGTCCACATACTTTTGGTGATTTAGTGTACATATTCCACTCTCTCCCTGAGTCCATGCCCCAGACCGACAGACAGACAGACAGACAGACAGACAGACGGCTGGACGGACAGACAGACAGACAGACAGACAGACGGCTGGACGGACAGACAGACAGACAGAACTACTAGCCACCCCTCCACTCTCTCCCTGAGTCCATGCCCCAGACAGACAGACAGACAGAACTACTAGCCACCCCTCCACTCTCTCCCTGAGTCCAGGCCCCAGACAGACAGACGGCTGGACGGACAGACAGACAGACAGAACTACTAGCCACCCCTCCACTCTCTCCCTGAGTCCAGGCCCCAGACAGACAGACAGACAGACAGACAGACAGACAGACAGAACTACTAGCCACCCCTCCACTCTCTCCCTGAGTCCATGCCCCAGACAGACAGACAGACAGAACTACTAGCCACCCCTCCACTCTCTCCCTGAGTCCAGGCCCCAGACAGACAGACGGCTGGACGGACAGACAGACAGACAGAACTACTAGCCACCCCTCCACTCTCTCCCTGAGTCCATGCCCCAGACAGACAGACAGACAGAACTACTAGCCACCCCTCCACTCTCTCCCTGAGTCCATGCCCCAGACAGACAGACAGACAGACAGACAGGCAGACAGACAGAGAGAACTACTAGTCACCCCTCCACTCTCTCCCTGAGTCCAGGGCCCAGACAGACAGACAGAACTACTAGTCACCCCTCCACTCTCTCCCTGAGTCCAGGCCCCAGACAGACAGAGCAGCAACACCGTCAGAACTATAGCAGTCTTCATTCTGAAATGACTCTGGTCTTCTTCAGAAGTAGTGCAGTAGTCTACAGGGTTCAGAACTCACCTTTTTAAACACTTCTTATCACTCATATCATGAGGTTTCACATGTGTTTGGTTACATAGTGCCCAATGTGTCCCTCCCTGGAGCCCGAAGGCCCCAGGCTCAACAGCATTACTCTCCATCCTGCACCATCATTACACACACCTGCTCCCCCCGTCACGCGCATCAACGATTATTGGACCTGGACTCAGTCACCCCTGTCATTACCTTCCCTACATCTGTCTGGTTCCCCGATCTGTTCCCTGCTTCAGCATTAATTGTGGTTTGTGGTTTTGTACCCGTGTGCTGACGCTGTTCTTGTCTTTGTCTGTTCCTGATTAAATGTTGATTCCACGTACCTGCTTCTCATCTCTGGCGTATGTCCTGACACATTGTTCTTCTGAGTGATAAAACAGCAAACATTAAGACTGTTTACTTATCAGACCCACATATATATCAAATTTACTATAATATACTATATTCATGTGCTTTTAGTACTCACACATGAATCATATCCTGTATGTGTTGTTTTGAGCCAGCAGTAAAAACACACTGACAGGACAGTTCCTCTTATGGCCACTAGGTGATAATCTGGTGTCACAGTGTTGTTTTGAGCCAGCAGTAAAAACACACTGACAGGACAGTTCCTCTTATGGCCACTAGGTGGTAATCTGGTGTCACAGACACAGGACTGTAGACTAGAAAGAAGCATTGTCCCAATTATCCTCCTTTCTCCTAAAGTGTGCACTTGTTCTCTTCACTGAAATGACTGGTTTACTAAATATAGTGGAAAACCCCACTTGATAACAAAAGGTAGAGTCCTCTGAGTGGAACGGTGTGACAAACAGTACCTCCTCTCCTCTTCTCCCCTTCTCCCTCTCCTCTTCTCTCCCCTCTCCTCTTCTCCCCTCTCCCTCTCCTCTTCTCCCCCCTCTCCTCTTCTCCCCTCTCACTCTCCTCTTCTCCCCCCTCTCCTCTTCTCCCCTCTCACTCTCCTCTTCTCCCCCCTCTCCCTCTCCTCTTCTCCCCCCTCTCCTCTCCTCTTCTCCCCTCTCCCTCTTCTCTTCTCTCCCCTCTCCTCTTCTCCCCTCTCCCTCTCCTCTTCTCCCCCCTCTCCTCTTCTCCCCTCTCCCTCTCCTCTTCTCCCCCCTCTACTCTTCTCGCGTCTCCCCTTCTCCACCCTTTCCTCTCCTCTCCTCTCCTCTTCTCCCCCCTCTCCTCTCCTCTTCTCCCATCTCCCTCTCCTCTTCTCTCCCCTCTCCTCTTCTCCCCTCTCCCTCTCCTCTTCTCCCCCCTCTCCTCTTCTCCCCTCTCCCTCTCCTCTTCTCCCCCGTCTACTCTTCTCGCGTCTCCCCTTCTCCCCCCTTTCCTCTCCTCTCCTCTCCTCTTCTCCCCTCTCACTCTCCTCTTCTCCCCCCTTTCCCTCTCCTCTTCTCCCCCCTCTCCTCTCCTCTTCTCCCCTCTCCCTCTCCTCTTCTCCCCCCTCTCCTCTTCTCCCCTCTCCCTCTCCTCTTCTCCCCCCTCTACTCTTCTCGCGTCTCCCCTTGTCCCCCCTTTCCTCTCCTCTCCTCTCCTCTTCTCCCCTCTCACTCTCCTCTTCTCCCCCCTCTCCCTCTCCTCTCCTCCCCCCTCTCCTCTCCTCCTCTCCCCCCTCGCCTCTTCTCTCGTCTCCTCTCCTCTTCTCTCGTCTCCTCTTCATCTTTTTTGTCACTGACTTCTCACCAGTGATGTCATCATGACCAGTAACCTGTTCCTCTCTTGGCCCAGCCTGACCCTGACATACATCATCAGGCCTGTTGAGTTGACTTGGGTAACAGACCTCTAGCTTCTACACCACATCCCCCCTTCTCCTGCTCTAACATGAGACCTCATCAGTACTAATTTTGGGTGCTGGTACTGTTTATATTTAGGTGCTGGAAGATTAAGCCTATATTCTATAAGAGGTGAACTCAAGCAGTAGAAAGTTAGAGGTGATATTATAGGACACACTATGTGTAACTTTGCTGCTCTGTCAGCAGTTTCCTGTGGAGTTTTTTTAACATATCAGTTTGCTGTAGTGTGTTCAACCACTGATCCAAGATAAGTTGCTAAGAAGTTAATCTCACATCATTGAAGTAAGGACATAATGAGAGAGAAGTCATATAGCCTAGCAGTATTTTCCACTCTTCAGTCCACTCTTTTTGACAGCAGACTGTGGAGCCCCAGTTAGAGGCAGATATGATACCTGCAGTGATACTGATGACCCTGTTGTGGAGCACAGGTAGGATGCTGTTACACACTTGTGACAGTTACTGAGATATGTTTTGATATTGTAAGATATATTATAATTTGCAGGGTTAGTAAAATAACATACAACTGGAAGCAGACAGTAAAAATGTGTCTCAAAGCAGGACAATGATGTGATCACCTGTAAATGTACTTTACTGTAGTCTAACTGTCCATCTGGGGACAGGCACTAATGTCAGTTAAGTTGTGATGGTGTCATACATCTGACTGTTGTATATTCAGTGTGTCAATGATTGATTGTATCTGTCTCTATGTAAATGAATGAGAGTATATATTATGTATTATATATTATATTGGTGTTATGTTAGAGTAGGAGAAGGGAGGGGTGTAGATGATAGAGGTCTATGAGCTGAGTCAAGATCAACAGGTTCAACACTATACGTCACGAAGAGAGAGAGAATGAGAGAGAGAGAGAGAGAGATGAGAAGAGAGGAGGGGTGGGGAGAGAGATTTGAGGAGGAGGAGAGAGAGAGGGTAGGGAGAGAGGAGTGTTGGGGAGAGAGAAAGGGAGGGGCAATAGGAAAGGAGGGCATAGAGCAAGATAGGTGAGAGAGGAGGGTAGGGGAGAGAGGAGGGTAGGGGAGAGAGATTTGAGAAGGAGAAAAGAGGGAAGGGTAGAGGAGAGAGGAGGGTAGGGGATAGAGGGGAGGGTAGAGAGAAGGGGAGGGGAGAAAGGAGGGAAGGGGAGAGTGGAGGATAGGAGAGAGAAGGGTAGAGTATAGATGATGGGAGGGAGGGGATAGAGAGATTTGCAGAGGAGAGAAGAGGGTAGGGGAGAGAGGAGGGTAGGGGAGAGAGGAGGGTGGAGGAGAGATGGCGAATGTGTTTACACATGGGTGTTGTTGCACCATACCACTGTCTTCCCCATCGTATCATGAAAGGTCATGTTATGTTGATTTAACCTCTGCCTCTCTCTTCCTCTGACTCCTCCCTTTCTCTCTATCTCTCTGTCTCTCTCTCTCTCTCTTTCTCCTCTGTCTCTCTCTTTCTCCTCAGATCTCCAGGGTCAAAGCGTCAGTCCACCAGGTAGGTAGAGTATAAATCTACAGTGATTATAGCAGTTCAATATTAGTAAACTTTATTATCCCACATGAAGAAAGTCATGTGTCCATACAAACCATTCTAAACCCCAATAACAAGTAGTGTTTTATGGAACTACTTATACTTGACATATTATATATTATATTGGTCTGATGTTAGAGTAGGAGAAGGGGGGTGTAGATGATAGAGGTCTGTTACCAAGGCAACAGGCCTGATGTTAGAGTAGGAGAAGGGGGGTTTAGATGATAGAGGTCTGTTACCAAGGCAACAGGCCTGATGCTATCTGTCAGGAAGAGAGAGAGAGGAACAGAGAGAGAGAGAGAGAAGGCGTGGAGAGAAAGTGAGATGCCAACAGAGATAGGGCTGACAGACTAACATGCATCCAACTGAATATCTTGTCTTTACTGACTTCTCACCAGTGATGTCATCATAATCAGCAACCTTTTCCACTCTTGGTCCGGCTCAGCTTGACCCCTGACCTCTGAAATTAATGATTTAAAAAAAGAAAAAATAAATGTAATTAGATTTAATCTCATCTGCAAAGAGAGTTACACATTTGCATGGAAGGGGAATGTACACTACATGACCAAAAGTATGTGGACACCTGCTCATCTAACATCTCATTCCAAAATCATGGGCATTAATATGGAGTTGGTCCCCCCTTTGCTGCTATAACAGCCTCCAGTCCTCTGGGAAGGTTTTCCACTAGATGTTGGATCATTGCTGCTATAACAGCCTCGAGTCTTCTGGGAAGGCTTTCCACTAGAAGATGGAACATTGCTGCGAGGACTTGCTTCCATTCAGCCACAACAGCATTAGTGAGGTTGGGCGATTAGGCCTGGCTCAGTCGACATTTCAATTCATCCCTAAAGGTATTCAATGGGGTTTAGGTCAGGGCTCTGTGAAGGCCAGTAAAGTTCTTCCACATCGATCTCAACAAACTATTTCTGTATGGACCTCGCTTTGTGTACAGGGGCATTGTCATGCTGAAACAGGAAAGGGCCTTCCCCAAACTGTTGCCACAAAGTTGGAAGCACATAATAGTCTAGAATGTCATTGTTATGCTGTAGCCTTAAGATTTCCCTTTCCCTGGAACTAAGGGGCCTGAACCATGAAAAACAGCCCCAGACCATTATTCCTACACCACCAAACTTTACAGTTGGCACTATGCTTTGGGGTAGGTAGCGTTCTCCTGGCATCTGCCAAACCCAGGTTTGTGGTACGGACTACCAAATGGTGAAACGTGAGGGTGGGGGGGTCTTTAATCAACCACAAGGCTGGGAGAGAGAGATAGTTCTTACTCACTGACAGACTGAGGAGGAGACAAGGGAGGAGGGAGAGCGAGAGAGATAGGAGAGTGAGATCTTACTCACTGACAGCCTGAGGAGGAGACAGGGGAGGAGGGAGAGAGAGAGATAGGAGAGAGAGATAGTTCTTACTCACTGACAGACTGAGGAGGAGACAGGGAGAAGGGAGAGAGAAATAGTTCTTACTAACAGACTGGGTTGGTAGAAGGAGACAGGGGAGAAGGGAGAGATAAATAGTTCTTACTAACAGACTGGGTTGGTAGAAGGAGACATATAGGAGACATATAGCATCAGGCCTGTTGAGTTGACTTGGGTAACAGACCTCTAGCTTCTACACCACATCCCCCCTTCTCCTGCTCTAACATGAGACCTCATCACTACTCATTTTGGGTGCTGGTACTGTTTATATTTAGGTGCTGGAACATTAAGCCAATATTCTATAAGAGTTGAACTCAAGCAGTAGAAAGTTAGAGGTGATATTATAGGACACTCTATGTGAAAAGTTGCTGCTCTGCCAGCAGTTCCCTGTGGAGTTTTTTTTAACATATCAGTTTGCTGTCGTGTGTTCAACCACTGATCCAAGATAAGATGCTAAGAAGTTAATCTCACATCATTGAAGTAAGGACATAATGAGAGAGAAGTCATATAGCCTAGCAGTATTTTCCTTCAGTCCACTCTTTATGACAGCAGACTGTGGAGCCCCAGTTAGAGACAGATATGATACCTGCAGTGGTACTGATGACCCTGTTGTGGAGCACAGGTAGGATTTTGTTACACTGATATACACTTGTGACAGTTACTGAGATATGTTTTGATATTATAAGATATATTATAATTTGCAGGGTTAGTAAAATAACATGCAACTGGAAGCAGACAGTAAAAATGTGTCTCAAAGCAGGACAATGATGTGATCACCTGTAAATGTACTTTACTGTAGTCTAACTGTCCATCTGGGGACAGGCACTAATGTCAGTTAAGTTGTGATGGTGTCATGCGTCTGACTGTTGTATATTCAGTGTGTCAATCATTGATTGTATCTGTCTCTATGTAAATGAATGAGAGTATATATTATGTATTATATATTATATTGGTGTTATGTTAGAGTAGGAGAAGGGAGGGGTGTAGATGATAGAAGTCTATGAGCAGAGTCAAGATCAAGTCCAACACTATATGTCAAGAAAAGAGAGAGAACGAGAGAGAGAGAGAGAGAGAGAGAGCGAGAGAGGAGCAGAATGAGAGGGAGGAGAGAGGAAGGGTGGGGAGAGCAGAGGACGGGGTGGGACAGAGGGGGGTAGGGGAGAGAGGAGGTAGAGGAGGGAGGAGGGCAAGGGAGAGAAAAGGAGAGGGGAGAGAGAGAATTGTTGAGGAGAGAGAAAGAGAGAGAAGGGGAGGGAAGAGAGAAGGGAGGGGAGAGAGGGGGGGGGGGGTAAGAGAGAGATTTGTACAGACCAAACATACATAAAACAATCCCGCACAAAAACCATGGGGAAAACAGAGGGTTAAATAATGAACATGTCATTTGGATTTGGAACCAGGCGTGTAAAACAAAGACAAAACAAATGGAAAATGAAAAGTGGATCGGCGAAGGCTAGAAGGCCGTTGACGTCGCTGCCCGAACAAGGAGCAGGACCGACTTCTGCGGAAGTTGTAACAGTACCCCCCCTTGATGTGCAGGGCGATCCGGATGGAGACGGTGGAACTCCCGCAGCAACGAAGGGTCCAAAACGTCCTCCACCATCTCTCCTCCGGACCGTACCTCTCCCACTCCACAAGGTACTGAAGGACTTTCGCCCGACGCCTCGAGTCCAGTATGGCTCAAAAAGCATACACCGGAGCCCCCTCGATGTCCAGAGGGGGCGGAGGAACCACCTGCAACTCAGACTCCTGGAGTGGACCAGCCACCACCGGCCTGAGGAGAGACACATGGAACGAGGGGTTAATACGGTAATCGGGGGGGGAAGATGTAACCTGTAGCAAACCTTGTTCACTCTCCTCAGGACTTTGAATGGCCCCACAATCCGCGGGCCCAGCTTCCGGCAGGGCAGGCGGAGGGGCAGGTTTCGGGTCGAGAGCCAGACCGGGGCCTCACTGCGGTGGCGGAGGTGAAAACCCGATGGCGGAGGGGAAAACCAGAGGTAAGGCTGACCGAGGCCCCAGACGTTCCATGATTGCCCAACAGACCCTTGACGTGAACTGGGGACCTCGATCAGACACTATATCCTCTGGCACCCCATAGTGCCCATAAGACATGTGTAAACAGGGCCTCCTCAGTCTGTAGGGCGGTAGGGAGACCGGGAAAAGGAAGGAGACCGCAGGACTTAGAGAACCGATCCACAACGACCAGGATCGTGAGGGAGGAAGATCCTTGAGGAAGTCCACAGAAAGGTGCGACCACGGTCGTTGTGGAATGGGTAAGGGCTGTAACGTCCCTCTGGGCAGGTGGAGGGGAGTGGGCTCTGTACGTAACGCCCGCTCGATGTCTTGCGTCCAGCTCCCACACTACCGGTGCCACCAAGCAAGAGGCCGGAAGTTCGGGAGTGTGATCTATGGACCGCTCCTCTGTGTTATACATCCGAGACAGTGCATCTGCCTTAGCGTTCTGGGAACCTGGTCTGTAGGACAGTGCGTCTGCTTTAGCGTTCTGGGAACCTGGTCTGTAGGACAGTGCGTCTGCCTTAGCGTTCTGGGAACCTGGTCTGTAGGACAGTGCGTCTGCCTTAGCGTTCTGGGAACCTGGTCTGTAGGGCAGTGCATCTGCCTTAGCGTTCTGGGAACCTGGTCTGTAGGATAGTGCGTCTGCCTTAGCGTTCTGGGAACCTGGTCTGTAGGACAGTGCATCTGCCTTAGCGTTCTGGGAACCTGGTCTGTAGGACGGTGAAAACAAAAAGGGTAAAAACAACATGGCCCACCTTGCCTGGCGAGGGTTCAGTCTCCACCTTGCCTGGCGAGGGTTCAGTCTCCACCTTGCCTAGCGAGGGTTCAGTCTCCACCTTGCCTGGCGAGGGTTCAGTCTCCACCTTGCCTGGCGAGGGTTCAGTCTCCACCTTGCCTGGCGAGGGTTCAGTCTCCACCTTGCCTGGCGAGGGTTCAGTCTCCACCTTGCCTGACGAGGGTTCAGTCTCCACCTTGTCTGGCGAGGGTTCAGTCTCCACCTTGCCTGGCGAGGGTTCAGTCTCCACCTTGCCTGGCGAGGGTTCAGTCTCCACCTTGCCTGGCGAGGGTTCAGTCTCCTCGCTGCCCGGATGTACTCCAGATTGCGGTGGTCAGTCCAGATGGGAAAAGGGTGTTTAGCCCCCTCAAGCCAATGTCTCCACGCCTTCAGAGCCTTGACAACAGCCAACAGCTCCCGGTCCCCCACATCATAGTTTTGCTCCGCCGGGCTGAGCTTCTTCGAAAAGAAAGCACAGGTGCGGACCTTTAGTGGCATACCCGAGCGCTGAGGGAGCACGGCTCCTATCCCAGATCCGGATGAGCCAGCAGGGGAGCCGAGGTAAACAGAGCCCTCAGGTGACCAAAAGCCCTGTCCGCCTCAGCCGTCCACTGCAGTCGCACCGGTCCCCCCTTCAGCAGTGAGGTAATGTGAGTCGCTACCTGACCAAAGCCCCGGATAAACCTCCGGTAGTAGTTGGCTACCTGATTAAAGCCCTGGATAAACCTCCGGTAGTAGTTGGCTACCTGACCAAAGCCCTGGATAAACTTCCGGTAGTAGTTGAAACCATAGAAACCGCTGCACTTCCTTTACCGGGGTGGGAGTCAGCCAATTACACACAGCTGAAATGCAGTCACTCTCCATCTCCACCCCTGAAGTGGAAATGCAGTCACTCTCCATCTCCACCCCTGAAGTGGAAATGCGGTACCCTAGAAGGAGACAGACTGTTAGAAGAACAGACATTTCTCAGCCTTGACGTATAAGTCATGCTCCAACAGACGACCAAGCACCCTGCACACCAGGGACACATGCTCGGCGCGTGTAGCGGAGTACATCAGAATGTCATTGATATACACCACTACACCCTGCCCGTGCAGGTCCTGGAAAATCTTGTCTACAAAGGCCTGGAAGACTGATGGAGCATTCATCAACCTGTACGGCATGACGAGGTACTCATAGTGCCCTGAGGTGGTACTAAATGCCGTCTTCCACTCGTCCCCCTCCCGGATACTCACCAGGTTGTAAACGCTCCTGAGATCCAATTTTGTGAAGAAGCCCCGTGCATTGACTCCTCGGTTTTTCGGATGACTGCCTTGCCTGGTTCACCAATTACTTTGCAGACAGAGTTCAGTGTGTCAAATCGGAGGGCATGCTGTCCGGTCCTCTGGCAGTCTCTATGGGGGTGCCACAGGGTTCAATTCTCGGGCCGACTCTTTTCTCTGTATATATCAATGATGTTTCTCATGCTGCGGGCGATTCCCTGATCCACCTCTACGCAGACGACACCATTCTATATACTTCCGGCCCGTCCTTGGACACTGTGCTATCTAACCTCCAAACGAGCTTCAATGCCATACAGCACTCCTTCCGTGGCCTCCAACTGCTCTTAAACGCTAGTAAAACCAAATGCATGCTTTTCAACCGTTCGCTGCCTGCACCCGCACGCCTGACCAGCATCACCACCCTGGATGGTTCCGACCTTGAATATGTGGACATCTATAAGTACCTAGGTGTCTGGCTAGACTCTAAACTCTCCTTCCAGACCCATATCAAACATCTCCAATCGAAAATCAAATCAAGAGTCGGCTTTCTATTCCGCAACAAAGCCTCCTTCACTCACGCCGCCAAACTTACCCTAGTAAAACTGACTATTCTACCGATCCTCGACTTCGGCGACGTCATCTACAAAATTGCTTCCAACACTCTACTCAGCAAACTGGATGCAGTTTATCACAGTGCCATCCGTTTTGTCACTAAAGCACCTTATACCACCCACCACTGCGACTTGTATGCTCTAGTCGGCTGGCCCTCGCTACATATTCGTCGCCAGACCCACTGGCTCCAGGTCATCTACAAGTCCATGCTAGGTAAAGCTCCGCCTTATCTCAGTTCACTGGTTACGATGGCAACACCCATCCGTAGCACGCGCTCCAGCAGGTGTATCTCACTGATCATCCCTAAAGCCAACACCTCATTTGGCCGCCTTTCGTTCCAGTTCTCTGCTGCCTGTGACTGGAACGAATTGCAAAAATCGCTGAAGTTGGAGACTTTTATCTCCCTCACCAACTTCAAACATCTGCTATCTGAGCAGCTAACCGATCGCTGCAGCTGTACATAGTCTATTGGTAAATAGCCCACCCATTTTCACCTACCTCATCCCCATACTGTTTTTATTTATTTATTTTTATTTTTCTGCTCTTTTGCACACCAATATCTCTACCTGTACATAACCATCTGATCATTTATCACTCCAGTGATAATCTGCATAATTGTAATTATTTGCCTACCTCATGCCTTTTGCACACAATGTATATATAGACTCCCCTTTTTTTCTACTGTGTTATTGACTTGTTAATTGTTTACTCCATGTGTAACTCTGTGTTGTCTGTTCACACTGCTATGCCTTATCTTGGCCAGGTCGCAGTTGTAAATGAGAACTTGTTCTCAACTAGCCTACCTGGTTAAATAAAGGTGAAATAAAAAAAAAAATAAAAAAAAAAAAAATATCACACTGGCTATGAGAGGCAGCAGGTACCTCACAGTGATTTGGTTGATACCTTGATAGTCAATGCACGGGCGCAGACCGCCATCCTTCTTCACCGCCAGAACAAGGACAGGGACCGACTTCGGCGGAAGTCGTGACACCTACAACTGTCACCTTATGTAACAACTGATTTACTTAACTGAAGGCACATCTCAATATGTGGTCCAGGTGCCTTAGTGTTCCTATAAAAACCTGTGTCCAAACACAGCATTAAATAGTATCTAATCAGAATAGTGTACAGAGCTAAGTTATTACAGCTATTTAAATGTAATGTGTTTATTCTGTCATTAAAAAAAATCACTGTTGCCTATTAGATCAATATCAGTGTGAACACGTCTGATTGGACTAGATCCATGTTGAGGTGAGACACGTCTGATTGGACTAGATCTATGTTGAGGTGAGACACGTCTGATTGGACTAGATCCATGTTGAGGTGAGACACGTCTGATTGGACTAGATCCATGTTGAGGTGAGACACTTGTGATTGGACTAGATCCATGTTGAGGTGAGACACGTCTGATTGGACTAGATCCATGTTGAGGTGAGACACTTGTGATTGGACTAGATCCATGTTGAGGTGAGACACGTCTGATTGGACTAGATCCATGTTGAGGTGAGACACGTCTGATTGGACTAGATCCATGTTGAGGTGAGACACGTCTGATTAGACTAGATCCATGTTGAGGTGAGACACGTCTGATTGGACTAGATCCATGTTTAGGTGAGACACGTCTGATTGGACTAGATCCATGTTGAGGTGAGACCATTCCATGTCTTTATTGGTTTGTATGAGAAGGCAGTTTGGGAGAAGGTGGTGGACCATTTGAGGAGTCTACAAATCCCCTGGTGGAGGTTCTTGGAACACTGATATTAAAGTCTGAGGTTGATGAAAACCAAAATGAAATGGAGAGGAGAGGGGAGGGGAGAAGAGGAGAAGAAAGGGGGAGATGAGGAGAAGAAGAGGGGGAGAAGAGAAGTGAGCGGGAGATAAGGCGAGTGGGGAGAAGAGGAGAAGAGGGGGGGCAGCAGAAGGGGAGAATAAAGGGTCAGAAGAGGAGAAGAGATGTGGAGAAGAGAAGAGGGGGAGGGGAGGAGAAGAGAGGGAGAGAAGAGGAGAGGGGGAGAAGAGGGGGAAGAAGAGAGGAGGAGAAGAGGAGAAGAAAGGGGGAGAAGTGGGGGAAGAAGAGAGGAGGAGAAGAGGAGAAGAAAGGGGGAGAAGTGGGGGAAGAAGAGAGGAGGAGAAGAGGAGAAGAAAGGGGGAGAAGTGGGGGAAGAGCGGGCTAGAAGGGGGAGAAGAGGAGAGGGGGATAAGAGGAATGGGAGAAGAGGAGTGGAGAGGGGAGAAGAGTAGAGGAGAGGGGGAGAAGAGGAGAATAGACTGGAGAAGAGAGGGGGAGAAGAGGAGAAGAGAGGGGAGGAGAAGAGAAGTGTAGAGGGGGAGAAGAGAGGGGAAAGTCACTGAGCTCTTCGTTAAGTACATACTACTGCAAATGTTTGTCTATGGAGATTGCATGGCTGAGTGCTTGATTTTTTACATCTGTCAGGATGGAGAGTGGCTGAACTAGAATCCACTCATTTGAAGGGGTGTCCACATACTTTTGTATATATAGTGTATGTACACATGGGTGTTGTTGCACCATACCAACGATAAGCCTGTCTTCCCCATCACATCATGAAAGGTCATGTTGATGTTCATTTAACCTCTGTCTCTCTCTTCCCTTTCTCCTTTGTTTCTATCTATCTCTCCGTCTCTTTCTCCTCTGTCGCTCTCGTTCTCCTCAGATCTCCAGGCTCAAAGTGTCAGTCCACCAGGTAGGTAGAGTATAAATCTACAGTGATTATAGCAGTTCAATATTAGTCAACTTTATTATCCCACATGGAGAAATTCATGTGTCCATACAAACCATTCTAAACCCCAATAACAAGTAGTGTTTTATGGAACTACTAATACTTGTCAACCACAAAGCATTACTGCTGTTAGAATAACAGAATCACTGTCATCATCTGTCCTCACCACTGTGTTTTCCTCTCTGCTGTTTACAGCTGAACTCTCAGTCAGACTGGTGGATGGAACCACTTCCTGTTCTGGGACAGTGGAAGTCTTCTATGAAGGAGAGTGGTCAGGTCTATGTTTTAAGTGGTGGGGAATGAGGAGAGATGTTAAGGTTGTGTGTAGAGAGATGGACTGTGGGAATCCTGTATCTGTATCTAGAGGACCTCTGATAGAAGATGGAAGAAGAGGAGTCAGACTATTTAGTATTTGTAGTGGAGATGAGTCTTCTATTAGACAGTGTAACATCATAGAAGAACCTGGTTTCTGTTATGGTGAATATTATCATCATGTGACCTGTTCAGGTAAGAGACTGGTCATATTGAGAGATTTATTTATACATTATACAATATTACCATGTATCATGTTTTATGTGTTTTTATTTCATTTAAATAGAGGGAGAGATGTCAGATGTATTTAAACATTATATTTGTGTTTGTCATATTGGTTTATGGGAGATGTTCATGGGCAGATCATTGTAGTTCAGATGGTACTGAAGTGAAGCTGCCTGATGGATGTCCAGCTGTTTATTTTCTATAAAGTGAAGTGAACTTATTCCTGTCTCCTGCCTGCATTATTCCCAACCCGATCCTGAGTGACTAAGAACCCATTTCTACCTCTTACAGTATCAAACATAGCAAACTACTATCTTTTATCCAACATATTTGTGTTTAGTCCTTGACAGTGTCATCAACAAAACTGATTGAATGTTCAACCAACTATTTTTCTCCAGAGTCTGTGCGGCTTGTGGGTGGATCTGGTTTCTGCTCTGGGAGAGTGGAGGTGAAGTCCAATCAGTCCTGGGCCTCAGTGTGTGAAGCTGACTTTGACCGGCAGGATGCAGAGGTAGTCTGTAGGGATGTTGGCTGTGGGGCTCCTGCAGCTCTACAGGGGGGGCTCTATGGAGAAGGTGAGGGTCAGACCTGGGATAAAGAGTTCCAGTGTAAAGGTAATGAGTCCCTTCTCCTGGACTGTGACACCTCAGACAGAGAGAACAACACCAGCCTACCTGGTAATGCTGTTGGACTCACCTGCTCAGGTAAGAAACAGTTTGTCACTCAATCAACATTGTTTCTCACCTGGAGTGAAGAATATGAGAGACAATATAGGTATGTTTTAGTGAGAAATAGTAAGATTACTGTCTCTCTCTTTTCTTTTCTCAGAGCCTGATGATGTGAGGCTGGTGGGAGGAGGCAGTCGCTGTGCTGGTGGAGTGGAGTGGTACGACCAGGGAGAGTGGAGGATTGTGGGAGCTGATGACAGGGACCAGAGGGATGTAGCTGCAGTTGTGTGTAGACAGATGGGTTGTGGCTCCACTGTTTCAGCACTACCTGGAAACACCACTAGAGGGTTTGGAGTTAGATGTCCTGGGTCTGAGTCTTCACTGAGGGAGTGTTGGAGAAGTTATGATCTCCTTCCTGGACTCACAGTGATCTGCTCAGGTAATAACAAGATACACTATATTGCCAACAGTATGTTGACTTCAGTGGATTCGGCTATTTCAGTCACACCTGTTGCTGACAAGTGTCTAAAATTAAGCACACAGCCATGTAATCTCCATAGACAAACATCGGCAGAAAACTGTCCTTACTGAAGATGTCAGTGAATTTCAACGTGGAAAATCTCGGAGCAACAACGGCACAGCCGTGAAGTGGTAGACAACACAAGCTCACAGAACGGACCACCGAGTGTTGAACCACGTAGAGCATTAAAATAATCCTCTGTTGTAAAACTCGCTGCTGAGTTCCACATACTTTTGTCCATGTATTATATCTCCTTCCTGGACTCACAGTGATCTGCTCAGGAAATATCAACATATTATAATTATATTCAACTGATTTCCTTCATTCATACAACTTCCTCTGCACCTCTCATGATGACTGTTTAACTTGTCAGTCTGCTTTACTAAATAGATCACTCAGTCAAGTAGGAATCAAATACAACTTAAATATCCCAGAATGCTTTGTATTTGAGTGTTACCTCAGTGAACGTCTCAACTCACTACCACTGTCACAAAGAGAGAATGAGGGAGGAGGAGAGGAAGAGGAAGATATGGGAGAGATAAAATGTATTATTATCACTGAGTTCTCACCAGTGAGGTCATAATAACCAGTAACCTTTTCTACTCTTGGCCCAGCCTGACCCTGACATACAGCATCAGACCTTGTAGATCAGATGGTACTGAAGTGAAACTGCCTGATGGATGTCCAGCTGTTTATTTTCTATAAAGTGAAGTGAACTTATTCCTGTCTCCTGCCTGCATTATTCCCAACCCTATCCTGAGTGACTAAGAACCCATTTCTACCTCTTACAGTATCAAACATAGCAAACTACTATCTTTATCCAACATATTTGTGTTTAGTCCTTGACAGTGTCATCAACAAAACTGATTGAATGTTCAACCAACTCTTTTTCTCCAGACTCTGTGCGGCTTGTGGATGGAGCTGGTCTCTGCTCTGGGAGAGTGGAGGTGAAGTCCAATCAGTCCTGGGCCTCAGTGTGTGAAGCTGACTTTGACCGGCAGGATGCAGAGGTAGTCTGTGTGGAGCTTGGCTGTGGGGCTCCTGCAGCTCTACAGGGGGGGCTCTATGGAGAAGGTGAGGGTCAGACCTGGGATAAAGAGTTCCAGTGTAAAGGCAAAGAGTCCCTTCTCCTGGACTGTGACACCTCAGACAGAAAACACAACACCTGCCTACCTGGTAATGCTGTTGGACTCACCTGCTCAGGTAAGAAACAGTTTGTCACTCAATCAACATTGTTTCTCACCTGGAGTGAAGAATATGAGACAATATAGGTGTGTTTTAGTGAGAAAATAGTAAGATTACAGTCTCTCTCTTTTCTTTTCTCAGAGCCTGATGATGTGAGGCTGGTGGGAGGAGGCAGTCGCTGTGCTGGTGGAGTGGAGTCGTACTACCAGAGAGAGTGGAGGATTGTGGGAGCTGTCAAGAACCAAGAGGATGTAGCTGCAGTAGTGTGTAGACAGTTGGGTTGTGGCTCCACTGTTTCAGCACTACCTGGAAACACCACTAGAGGGATTGAAGTTTCCTGTTCTGGGTCTGAGTCTTCACTGAGGGAGTGTAGCAGAACGTATGATCTCCTTCCTGAACTCACAGTGATCTGCTCAGGTAATAACAACATTTTATAATTATATTCAACTGATTTCCTTCATTCATACAACTTCCTCTGCACCTCTCATGATGACTGTTTAACTTGTCAGTCTGCTTTACTAAATAGATCACTCAGTCAAGTAGGAATCAAATACAACTTACATATCCCAGAATGCTTTTGTGTTTGAGTGTTATCTCAGTGAACGTCTCTACTCACTACCACTGTCACATGTCATGTTATTGTCACATCTAAATGAGGAAAGTAGTTGAGGAGCTACGTTTTCTTTTTCTCTCCTCTTGTTCCAGATGTCCTGCTTCAGCCTGATATCAACATATGTTGTCTCAGTGACTGTAGGCCCACTACTCATGTTGCCCTGTGAGGGAGGATGGCTGGCACTGTTACATGCTGATGTTATTGTCATATCTATAGGAAACTAGTTGAAGAGGTTTTTCTTGTTCTCTTTTATTGTTACAGATCTCCTGGTCCAGCCTGATATCTTCCTGACTGACTCAATGGGAGGGGTCTCCAGGGGCCACCAGGGGCCCGAGGTGTTCAGGGGCTACAACTTCACCATCACCTGCTCCACTCAGCCACAGTACCCAGGAGGCTCCTTCCTCCTCACGTTCACCGGCTCCAACAGAACCCAGATCCAGCCAGCTGTCAATCACTCTGCTGCCTTCCTCTTCCCTGCTGCAGATGACTCCCACCAAGGGAACTACAGCTGTGTTTATGACTATTATGTTTTCTCTCATAACTTCTCCTCTGAGAGTGAGCTCCTCTCCCTCACCATCACAGGTAACTGAACATGAATCAATCTTATAACTTTGTCATTGACAGATTTCCCACAGATCTATGTGATGATGATCAGTCCCCTCATCAAAGGTGTTTCTGTTTGCAGCCTCTCCTCTGCCAGCCTTCATCATCAGACACGTTGTAGTGCTGCTGATCCTACTGACAGCCATCACCACCTCCTACCTGTACTACAAGGTAAAGACATTTACTCAGACGTTACAAGTCATTTAAACTAGAGGGAGAGGGAGAGGGGGTGAGGGGGAGGGAGAGAGAATGGAGATACTAGAGAGTAAATGTCTGACTGTTGGTGCTGTATCTCCCTAGCCCACCAGGAGGCAGAAGAGAGTGAACAGGGTGAGCAACATGGATCTTTATGTCAATGCCATGGAGATGGTCTCTCTGAGCTCCAGAGCTGAAGCTGGACCGGGAGAGGAGAGAGCAGCCCAGGGGACGGAGTAGGAGTAGAATGAAGCTGACCCTACATGCTGATCTTAGGTCAGTTTTGTGTTTTAAATCGATGGTCAACAGTGGACTGATGTTTAAAATGTGGTGACAAACCTGAAGTGGTTCTAATTTTAATAACAAGTTCAGAATTAGTTTCTCTTTCTAGAACCTTGGAAGAAATCTAAAAGGAGTGACTGCAACCACCATTATTCATTTAGTTTGGTTTTTACCACCAGAGAAACATGGGGTTCTGGGTAACATGGGGTTTTGGTAACATGGGGTTTTGGGTAACATGGGGTTACGGTAACATGGGGTTTTGGGTAACATGGGGTTTGGTAACATGGGGTTTTGGGTAACATGGGGTTTGGGTAACATGGGGTTCTGGGTAACATGGGGTTTTGGGTAACATGGGGTTTGGGGTAACATGGGGTTCTGGGTAACATGGGGTTCTGGGTAACATGGGGTTTTGGGTAACATGGGGTTTGGGGTAACATGGGGTTTTGGGTAACATGGGGTTTTGGGGTAACATGGGGTTTGGGGTAACATGGGGTTTGGGGTAACATGGGGTTTTGGGTAACATGGGGTTTGGGGTAACATGGGGTTTGGGGTAACATGGGGTTTGGGGTAACATGGGGTTTTGGGTAACATGGGGTTTGGTAACATGGGGTTTTGGGTAACATGGGGTTTTGGGTCACATGGGGTTTTGGGTAACATGGGGTTTTGGTAACATGGGGTTTGGGTAACATTGGGTTTTTGGGTAACATGGGGTTTGGGTAACATGGAGTTTGGGGTAACATGGGGTTTTGGGTAACATGGGGTTTTGGGTAACATGGGGTTTGGGGTAACATGTGGTTTGGGGTAACATGGGGTTTGGGGGAACATGGGGTTTTGGGTAACAGGGTTTGGGGGAACATGGGGTTTTGGGTAACAGGGTTTGGGGGAACATGGGGTTTTGGGGAACATGGGGTTTTGGGTAACATGGGGTTTGGGGGAACATATTGTTTTCTTAACATGGGAATTCGGTAACATGGGATTTTGGTAACAATCGGTTTTTAATTATTTTAAGAGAGTAGCTCAATTACGTCTGTTACATGTTCCAGTATTATCTTTATTTTTTTGTCTTAGTGTCTCTTAGATTCTTTATCTTATTTAGTGTCTCTTAGATTCTTTATCTTATTTAGTGTCTCTTAGATTCTTTATCTTATTTAGTGTCTCTTAGATTCTTTATCTTATTTAGTGTCTCTTAGATTCTTTATCTTATTTAGTGTCTCTTAGATTCTTTATCTTATTTAGTGTCTCTTAGATTCTTTATCTTATTTAGTGTGTCTTAGATTCTTTATCTTATTTAGTGTCTTAGATTCTTTATCTTATTTAGTGTCTCTTAGATTCTTTATCTTATTTAGTGTCTCTTAGATTCTTTATCTTATTTAGTGTCTCTTAGATTCTTTATCTTATTTAGTGTCTCTTAGATTCTTTATCTTGAAGTGTTTCCATTATTAGTCCAGGTATTATTATAATCATCTGTTCATTCTTTGTATTTTTAAACATTTTTTAATAAAGGGGTTTGTTGTTGTTGTTTACCTCTCATGATGTTATTGATTATAAATGTTATGATATTGATTATGATGTAGATTAGTGTTATGTTGTTAGTAGTATAGAGATAATGATGTTATTGATTATAAATGTTATGATATTGATTATTGATTACGAAGTAGATTATATGTAATCAACTGAATGCTTTTAATAAAATTACAGGCTGTCAGTCTTGTGTGATTTAATTATTAGACAGACTACAACATACAGTATGAATTAACTGAGATCAGTCTTGTGTGATTCCCCTCTTGGACAGACTACAACATACAGTATGAATTAACTGAGATTATTTTTTTTTTTTTTACCTTTATTTAACCAGGCAAGTCAGTTAAGAACAAATTCTTATTTTCAATGACGGCCTGGGAACTGCCTGTTCAGGGGCAGAACGACAGATTTGTACCTTGTCAGCTTGTCAGCTCGGGGGTTTGAACTCGCAACCTTCCGGTTACTAGTCCAACGCTCTAACCACTAGGCTACCCTGCCGCCCCAATCAGTCTGTGTGATTCCCCTCTTGGACAGACTACAACATACAGTATGAATTAACTGAGATCAGTCTGTGTGATTCCCCTCTTGGACAGACTACAACATACAGTATGAATTAACTGAGATCAGTCTGTGTGATTCCCCTCTTGGACAGACTACAACATACAGTATGAATTAACTGGTCATACATTTGGCAGGAGGATAGGAAGTGCATCTGTTTCCACCTCATTTTGTGGGCTGTGTGCACATAGCCTGTCTTCTCTGGAGAGCCAGGTACTGACCTGTATATAGTCCTGCTGTTGTTATTTTACTGTTGCTCTTTAATTACTTCTTATCCATATTTGTTTTAACTACATTATTAGTTAGGGGCTTGAAACTAAAACAATTTCATTTCATTTGAGGTCTGCCTACGGCAGCCTTTTTCAATAGGCTATGCTCACTGAGTCTGGACATAGTCAAAGCTTTCCTTAAGTTTGGGTCAGTCTACATACCTCAATCTTCATCTCTCCTTTCTCCCAAAGTGTGTGCTTGATCACTTCCCTTCATGGACAGGATTTGAAAGAAATTGATTAGTATGGAAACTCACTCAATAACCTATACCTTCACCAATCCAATGCTACTACACTTTATGGGGAGTAGTGAACGAGTGCACACTTCAGGAAGCAGTAAATACTTTTGGGACGCACCCCTGGCCGGAGGATTTCCAAATTACCGTTGTTAAAGCCTGATCTTCTGTATATGTGCAATTTGTACCTCACAGGACACCATACATTATTCAAGAGTAAATGCTGTATTAATTTTGTCCTAACAGGATAATATACTGGCAGCACATCATCAGTCCCTCTGCAAAGACAAGCTCAACTTTGACAATATCTATTATTTTAGCACTGTAGTCCAGTATAACTGTTTTTCACAGCATTGCAACGACGTTTGAAACAAATAAATGGATAATTTAATATTTTAATATTGTATAATTTATACCAGCATTTCTTTTGAATGTTTCCAAACTGAATACTGGTATGTTGAAAGCTGTTGTGTAGGTCAGTGGTGTCGTGGTGCCTGGAGAAGTGGGTATTCAGTACTCTAATTTAGTAAAACATTTTCCAAACGGCCCAGAGAAGGAAAGGCACCCTGTGTGAAAAGCACGAGAAACAGTGATACACTCCGAATGACCTAAAACTATAAATCCCATATTGGTCTTTCCCAGTCAGGCCAACCCAAGCTGTTCTGTTCAGTAGGATAATAGTAGACCAACCCAAGCTGTACTGTTCAGTAGGATAATAGTAGACCAACCCAAGCTGCACTGTTCAGTAGGATAATGGTAGACCAACCCAAGCTGTACTGTTCAGTAGGATAATAGTAGACCAACCCAAGCTGTACTGTTCAGTAGGATAATAGTAGACCAACCCAAGCTGTTCTGTTCAGTAATATAATAGTAGACCAACCCAAGCTGTACTGGTCAGTAGGATAATAGTAGACCAACCCAAGTGGTACTGTTCAGTAGGATAATAGTAGACTAACCCAAGCTGTTCTGTTCAGTAATATAATAGTAGACCAACCCAAGCTGTACTGGTCAGTAGGATAATAGTAGACCAACCCAAGTGGTACTGTTCAGTAGGATAATAGTAGACCAACCCAAGTGGTACTGTTCAGTAGGATAATAGTAGACCAACCCAAGCTGTACTGTTCAGTAGGATAATAGTAGACCAACCCAAGTGGTACTGTTCAGTAGGATTATAGTAGACCAACCCAAGTGGTACTGTTCAGTAGGATTATAGTAGACCAACCCAAGTGGTACTGTTCAGTAGGATAATAGTAGACCAACTCAAGCTGTACTGTTCAGTAGGATAATAGTAGACCAACCCAAGCTGTACTGTTCAGTAGGATAATAGTAGACCAACCCAAGCTGTACTGTTCAGTAGGATAATAGTAGACCTTTTAGTCACCCCTCCACTCTCTCCCTGAGTCCAGGCCCCAGACAGACAGAACAGCAACACCGTCAGAACTATAGCAGTCTTCATTCTGAAATGACTCTGGTCTTCTTCAGAAGTAGTGCAGTAGTCTACAGGGTTCAGAACTCACCTCTTTAAACACTTCTTATCACTCATATCATGAGGTTTCACATGTGTTTGGTTACATAGTGCCAAATGTTCTTCTGGGTGATAAAACAGCAAACATTAAGAGTGTTTATTTATCAGACCCACATATATAATAAATATACTATAATATACTACATTCAGGTGCTTTTAGTACTCACACATGAATCATATCCTGTTTGCAGGTCATGTGTTGTTTTGAGCCAGCAGTAAAAACACACTGACAGGACAGTTCCTCCTATGGCCACTATCATTGCTTGCTGTTTGGGGTTTTAGGCTGGGTTTCTGTACAGCACTTTGAGACATCAGCTGATGTAAGAAGGGCTTTATGAGTAAAATTGATTTGATGATTGATTTGATAGTCCTCTGAGTGGAACGGTGGGAGACAAACAGGACCCCCCCCCCCCCCCCCCATCTCCCATACTCTTCTTCTCTCCCCTCTCCACTTCTCTCTCTCCCCTTTTCTCCCCCTCTCATCTTCCCCCCCTCTCATCTTCCCCCTTCTCCCCTCTTCTCTCTCTCCTCTTCTCCCCATCTCCTCTTCTCCACTCTCTCCTCCCCCTGTCCTCTTCTCCCCCCTCTCCTCTTTTCTCTCTCCTCCCCTCCCCTCCCCTCCCCTCTCCTCTCCTCTCCTCTTCATATTTTCATCACTGACTTCTCACTAGTGATGTCATCATAACCAGTAACCTGTTCCTCTCTTGGCCCAGCCTGACCCTGACATATAGCATCAGGCCTGTTGAGCTGATTTGGGTAACAGACCTCTAGCTCCTACACCACATCCCCCCTTCTCCTGCTCTAACATGAGACCTCATCAGTACCCATTTTGGGTGCTGGTACTGTTTATATTTAGGTGCTGGAACATTAAGCTAATATTCTATAAGAGGTGAACTCAAGCAGTAGAAAGTTAGAGGTGATATTATAGGACACACTATGTGTAACTTTGCTGCTCTGACAGCAGTTTCCTGTGGAGTTTTTTTAACATATCAGTTTGCTGTCGTGTGTTCAACCACTGATCCAAGATAAGTTGCTAAGAAGTTAATCTCACATCATTGACGTTAGGACGTAATGAGAGAGAAGTCATATAGCCTAGCAGTATTTTCCACTCTTCAGTCCACTCTTTATGACAGCAGACTGTGGAGCCCCAGTTAGAGACAGATATGATACCTGCAGTGATACTGATGACCCTGTTGTGGAGCACAGGTAGGTTTTGCTATACTGATATACACTTGTGACAGTTACTGAGATATGATTTTGTAAGATATATTATAATTAGCAGTAAATTATTATTTTTAGTAAAATAACATACAACTGGAAGCAGACAGTAAAAATGTGTCTCAAAGCAGGACAATGATGTGATCACCTGTAAATGTACTTTACTGTAGTCTAACTGTCCATCTGGGGACAGGCACTAATGTCAGTTAAGTTGTGATGGTGTCATGCATCTGACTGTTGTATATTCAGTGTGTCAATGATTGATTGTATCTGTCTCTATGTAAATGAATGAGAGGATATATTATGTATTATATATTATATTGGTGTTTGGTTAGAGTAGGAGAAGGGAGGGTGTAGATGATAGAGGTCTATGAGCTGAGTCAAGATCAACAGGTCCAACACTATACGTCACGAAGAGAGAGAGAGAGAGAGAGAGAGAGAGAGATGAGAAGAGAGGAGGGGTGGGGAGAGAGATTTGAGGAGGAGGAGAGAGAGAGAGGGTAGGGAGAGAGGAGGGGTGGGGAGAGAGATTTGAGGAGGAGGAGAGAGAGAGGGTAGGGAGAGAGGAGGGTTGGGGAGAGAGAAAGGGAGGGGCGATGGGAAAGGAGGGCATAGAGCAAGATAGGTGAGAGAGGAGGGTAGGGAGAGAGATTTGAGAAGGAGAAAAGAGGGAAGGGTAGAGGAGAGAGGAGGGTAGATACGAGAGAAGGGTAGAGGAGAGAGGAGGGTAGGGGAGAGAAGGTAGGGTAGAGAGAAGGGGAGGGGAGAAAGGAGGGAAGGGGAGTGTGGAGGGTAGGAGAGAGAAGGGTAGAGTAGAGACGATGGGAGGGGAGGGGATAGAGAGATTTGCAGAGGAGAGAAGAGGGTAGGGGAGAGATGAGGGTGGAGGAGAGATGGGGAATGTGTTTACACATGGGTGTTGTTGCACCATACCAACGATAAGCCTGTCTTCCCCATCACATTATGAAAGGTCATGTTGATGTTCATTTAACCTCTGTCTCTCTCTTCCTCTGACTCCTCCCTTTCTCTCTCTCTCTGTCCCTCGCTCCCTTTCTCATCTGTCTCTCTCTTTCTCCTCAGATCTCCAGGCTCAAAGCGTCAGTCCACCAGGTAGGTAGAGTATAAATCTACAGTGATTATAGCAGTTCAATATTAGTCAACTTTATTATCCCACATGAAGAAAGTCATGTGTCCATACAAACCATTCTAAACCCCAATAACAAGTAGTGTTTTATGGAACTACTTATACTTGACATATTATATATTATATTGGTCTGATGTTAGAGTAGGAGAAGGGGGGTGTAGATGATAGAGGTCTGTTACCAAGGCAACAGGCCTGATGTTAGAGTAGGAGAAGGGGGGTTTAGATGATAGAGGTCTGTTACCAAGGCAACAGGTCTGATGCTATCTGTCAGGAAGAGAGAGAGAGGAACAGAGAGAGAGAGAGAGAAGGCGTGGAGAGAAAGTGAGATGTCAACAGAGATAGGGCTGACAGACTAACATGCAGCCAACTGAATATCTTGTCTTTACTGACTTCTCACCAGTGATGTCATCATAACCAGCAACCTTTTCCACTCTTGGTCCGGCTCAGCTTGACCCCTGACCTCTGAAATTAATGATTTAAAAAATGATATATATATATTTGTTTTAAATAAGATTTAATCTCATCTGCAAAGAGAGTTGCACATTTACATGGAAGGGGAATGTACACTACATGACCAAAAGTATGTGGACACCTGCTCATCTAACATCTCATTCCAAAATCATGGGCATTAATATGGAGTTGGTCCCCCCTTTGCTGCTATAACAGCCTCCACTGTTCTTGGAAGGCTTTCCACTAGATGATGGAACATTGCTGCTATAACAGCCTCCAGTCTTCTGGGAAGGTTTTCCACTAGATGTTGGAACATTGCTGCTATAACAGCCTCCAGTCTTCTGGGAAGGCTTTCCACTAGATGATGGAACATTGCTGCTATAACAGCCTCCAGTCTTCTGCGAAGACTTTCCACTAGAAGATGGAACATTGCTGCGGGGACTTGCTTCCATTCAGCCACAACAGCATTAGTGAGGTTGGGCGATTAGGCTTGGCTCAGTCGACGTTTCAATTCATCCCTAAAGGTATTCAATGGGGTTTAGGTCAGGGCTCTGTGAAGGCCAGTAAAGTTCTTCCACATCGATCTCAACAAACTATTTCTGTATGTACCTCGCTTTGTGTTCAGGGGCATTGTCATGCTGAAACAGGAAAGGGCCTTCCCCAAACTGTTGCCACAAAGTTGGAAACACAGAATAGTCTAGAATGTCATTGTATGCTGCAGCGATTAGATTTCCCTTCAATGAAACTAAGGGGCCTAACACGATCCATTAAAAACAACCCCAGACCATTATTTCTCCTCCACCAAACTTTACAGTTGGCACTATGCTTTAGGGCAGGTAGCGTTCTCCTGGCATCTGCCAAACCCAGGTTTTTGGTACGGACTGCCAGATGGGGAAACGTGATTCAACACTCCAGAGAAAGTGTTTCCACTCCAGCAGACGCTTGGCATTGCACATGTTGATCTTAGGCTTGTGTGCTGCTGCTCTGCTGTAGAAACCCATTTCATGAAGCTCCAGACGAACAGTTCTTGTGCTGAAGTTTCTTCCAGAGGAAGTTTGGAATTCGGAAGTGAGTGTTGCAACCGAGGACAGATGATTTTTTTCTTACTCACTGACAGCCTGAGGAGGAGACAGAGGAGGAGGGAGAGAGAGAGATAGGAGAGAGATCTTACTCACTGACAGACTGAGGAGAAGACAGGGGAGGAGGGAGAGAGAGAGATAGGAGAGAGATCTTACTCACTGACAGACTGAGGAGGAGACAGGGGAGGAGGGAGAGAGAGAGATAGGAGAGAGATCTTACTCACTGACAGACTGAGAAGGAGACAGGGGAGGAGGGAGAGAGAGAGAGATAGGAGAGAGATCTTACTCACTGACAGACTGAGGAGGAGACAGGGGAGGAGGGAGAGAGATAGGAGAGAGATCTTACTCACTGACAGACTGAGGAGGAGACAGGGGAGGAGGGAGAGAGATCTTACTCACTGACAGACTGAGGAGGAGACAGGGGAGGAGGGAGAGAGAGAGATAGGAGAGAGATCTTACTCACTGACAGACTGAGGAGGAGACAGGGGAGGAGGGAGAGAGAGAGATAGGAGAGAGAGATAGTTCTTACTCACTGACAGACTGAGCAGGAGACAGGGGAGAAGGGAGAGAGAGAAAGATAGGAGAGAGAGATAGTTCTTACTAACAGACTGGGTGGGTAGAAGGAGACAGGGGAGGAGGGAGAGAGAGACAAACATTTAAATCAGCTGAATATATTTGTATCACTGACTTCTCACCAGTGATGTCATCATAACCAGTATCCTTTTCCTCTCTTGTCCCAGCCCAGCCTGACCCTGACATACAGCATCAGGCCTGTTGAGTTGACTTGGGTAACAGACCTCTAGCTTCTACACCACATCCCCCCTTCTCCTGCTCTAACATGAGACCTCATCAGTACTCATTTTGGGTGCTGGTACTGTTTATATTTAGGTGCTGGAACATTAAGCCAATATTCTATAAGAGGTGAACTCAAGCAGTAGAAAGTTAGAGGTGATATTATAGGACACTATGTGAAATGTTGCTGCTCTGTCAGCAGTTTCCTGTGGAGTTTTTTTAACATATCAGTTTGCTGTAGTGTGTTCAACCACTGATCCAAGATAAGTTGCTAAGAAGTTAATCTCACATCATTGAAGTTAGGACGTAATGAGAGAGAAGTCATATAGCCTAGCAGTATTTTCCACACATCAGTCCTCTCTTTATGACAGCAGACTGTGGAGCCCCAGTTAGAGACAGATATGATACCTGCAGTGGTACTGATGACCCTGTTGTGGAGCACAGGTATGATGCTGTTATACTGATATACACTTGTGACAGTTACTGAGATATGATTTTGTAAGATATATTATAATTAGCAGTAAATTATTATTTTTAGTAAAATAACATACAACTGGAAGCAGACAGTAAAAATGTGTCTCAAAGCAGGACAATGATGTGATCACCTGTAAATGTACTTTACTGTAGTCTAACTGTCCATCTGGGGACAGGCACTAATGTCAGTTAAGTTGTGATGGTGTCATGCATCTGACTGTTGTATATTCAGCGTGTCAATGATTGATTGTATCTGTCTCTATGTAAATGAATGAGAGTATATATTATGTATTATATTGGAGTAGGAGAAGGGAGGGTGTAGATGCTAGAGGTCTATGAGCTGAGTCAAAATCAACAGGTTCAACACTATATGTCAGAGAGAGAGAACGAGAGAGAGAATTGTGGAGGAGAGAGAAAGAGAGAGAAGAGAGAGGGGAGGGAAGAGAGGGGAGGGAGATTTCTAGAGAAGAGAGAAATAGTTAGGGAAGGGCTCCACTAGGGCCCTCTCAGCCAGCCTGCTCCACTAGGGCCCTCTCAGCCAGCCTGTTCCACTAGGGCCCTCTCAGCCAGCCTGTTCCACTAGGGACCTCTCAGCCAGCCTGTTCCACTAGGGCCCTCTCAGCCAGCCTGTTCCACTAGGGCCCTCTCAGCCAGCCTGTTCCACTAGGGCCCTCTCAGCCAGCCTGTTCCACTAGGGCCCTCTCAGCCAGCCTGTTCCACTAGGGACCTCTCAGCCAGCCTGTTCCACTAGGGCCCTCTCAGCCAGCCTGTTCCACTAGGGCCCTCTCAGCCAGCCTGTTCCACTAGGGCCCTCTCAGCCAGCCTGTTCCACTAGGGCCCTCTCAGCCAGCCTGCTCCACTAGGGCCCTCTCAGCCAGCCTGTTCCACTAGGGCCCTCTCAGCCAGCCTGTTCCACTAGGGCCCTCACAGCCAGCCGGCTCAACTAGGGCCCTCACAGCCAGCCTGTTCAACTAGGGCCCTCTCAGCCAGCCTGCAGCATTTAAGTTCACTTTGACATTTTATAGTTGTGTAGTTGTCACGGCTGATTTCCTCCTCTTCGTCTGAAGAGGAGGAAGGATCGGACCAAGATGCGGCGTGGTACGTGTTCATGACGATTTTATTAAGACTGAAGCACTGAACACTAATGAAATACAAAACAATAAACTAATACGTACGAATAACAAACCGAAACAGCACCGTGTGGTGAAACAGACACGGAAACAATCACCCACAAAGAACCCACACAATATGGCTGCCTAAATATGGTTCCCAATCAGAGACAACGATAGACAGCTGCCTCTAATTGAGAACCAATCTAGGCAACCATAGACATACAAAACCCCTAGACAAGACCAAAAAAACACATACATCACCCATGTCACACCCTGACCTAACGAAAATAACAAGGAAAACAAAGAATACTATGGTCAGACAGTAGTTCTAGATACTGTGTGGTTTATTATATTTCATAGTCAGTAAATATTTAATAGTTGTGTAGTTCTAGATACTGTGTGGTTTATTATATTTCTAGTCAGTAAATATTTAATAATTGTGTAGTTCTAGATACTGTGTGGTTTATTATATTTCATAGTCAGTAAATATTTAATAGTTGTGTAGTTCTAGATACTGTGTGGTTTATTACATTTCTAGTCAGTAAATATTTAATAATTGTGTAGTTCTAGATACTGTGTGGGTTTATTATATTTCATAGTCAGTAAATATTTAATAGTTGTGTAGTTCTAGATACTGTGTGGTTTATTACATTTCTAGTCAGTAAATATTTAATAATTGTGTAGTTCTAGATACTGTGTAGGTTTATTACATTTCTAGTCAGTAAATATGTAATAATTGTGTAGTTCTAGATACTGTGTGGGTTTATTATATTGTCACCCATAGCATTGGTGTCCTGTATGACAGAGTCATAGACATGTAAGATACATGAAAGAGGAGGATGGCGTTGATGTTTCTCTACAGGGGGAGTCAACATGTGTTTTCTACCTGTCTACCTGTCTAGTACCCCCACCTGTCTAGTACAGAACTCAACTCTCTACCTGACCCCATCAGTCTAGTCAATAACTCAACTCTCTCCCTGAACCAAACCTGTCTAGTAATTAACTAAATGATCCTCCCGACCCCAACAAGTCTAGTGCACTACTGAGCTCTCTCCCTGACCCTCACCAGTCTAGTACATAACTCAACTCTCTCCTTGACCCCCACCAGTCTAGTACATAACTCAACTCTCTCCTTGACCCCCACCAGTCTAGTACATAACTCAACTCTCTCCCTGACCACCACCAGTCTAGTACATAACTCAACTCTCTCCCTGACCACCACCAGTCTAGTACATAACTCAACTCTCTCCCTGACCCCCACCAGTCTAGTACATAACTCAACTCTCTCCTTGACCCCCACCAGTCTAGTACATAACTCAACTCTCTCCCTGAACCCCACCAGTCTAGTACATAACTCAACTCTCTCCCTGACCCCAACAAGTATTTCTACACACCCCATTTAGCCATACCCTAGGTTTATCTGTATTTCTACACACCCCATTTAGCCATACCCTAGGTTTATCTGTATTTCTACACACCCCATTTAGCCATACCCTAGGTTTATCTGTATTTCTAAGATTTGGCATGGGTCCTCAGATCCTCAAAAGGTTTTACAGCTGCACCATCGAGAGCATCCTGACGGGTTGCAACACTGCCTGGTATGGCAACTGATCGACCTCCAACCGCAAGGCCCTATAGAGGGTAGTGTGTACGGCCCTATAGAGGGTAGTGTGTACGGCCCTATAGAGGGTAGTGTGTACGGCCCTATAGAGGGTAGTGTGTACGGCCCTATAGAGGGTAGTGTGTACGGCCCTATAGAGGGTAGTGTGTACGGCCCTATAGAGGGTAGTGTGTACGGCCCTATAGAGGGTAGTGCGTCCGGCCCTATAGAGGGTAGTGTGTACGGCCCTATAGAGGGTAGTGTGTACGGCCCTATAGAGGGTAGTGTGTACGGCCCTATAGAGGGTAGTGCGTCCGGCCCTATAGAGGGTAGTCTGTACGGCCCTATAGAGGGTAGTGGTACGGTCCTATAGAGGGTAGTGGTACGGCCCTATAGAGGGTAGTGGTACGGTCCTATAGAGGGTAGTGGTACGGCCCTATAGAGGGTAGTGCGTAAGGCCCTATAGAGGGTAGTGCGTAAGGCCCTATAGAGGGTAGTGCGTAAGGCCCTATAGAGGATAGTGCGTAAGGCCCTATAGAGGGTAGTGCGTAAGGCCCTATAGAGGGTAGTGCGTAAGGCCCTATAGAGGGTAGTGCGTAAGGCCCTATAGAGGGTTGTGCGTAAGGCCCTATAGAGGGTAGTGCGTAAGGCCCTATAGAGGGTTGTGCGTAAGGCCCTATAGAGCCCTATAGAGGGTAGTGCGTAAGGCCCTATAGAGGGTAGTGCGTAAGGCCCTATAGAGGGTAGTGCGTAAGGCCCTATAGAGGGTAGTGGTACGGTCCTATAGAGGGTAGTGCGTACGGCCCTATAGAGGGTAGTGCGTAAGGCCCTATAGAGGGTAGTGCGTAAGGCCCTATAGAGGGTAGTGGTACGGTCCTATAGAGGGTAGTGCGTAAGGCCCTATAGAGGGTAGTGCGTAAGGCCCTATAGAGGGTAGTGGTACGGTCCTATAGAGGGTAGTGCGTACGGCCCTATAGAGGGTAGTGGTACGGTCCTATAGAGGGTAGTGCGTACGGCCCTATAGAGGGTAGTGGTACGGTCCTAAAGAGGGTAGTGGTACGGTCCTATAGAGGGTAGTGGTACGGTCCAGTACATCACTGGGGCCAAGCTTCCTGCCGTCCAGGGCCTCTATACCATTGACTCTGTACCAGTACCCCCTGTATATAGTACTCTGTACTGGTACCCCCTGTATATAGCCTCCACATTGACTCTGTACCAGTACCCCTGTATATAGCCTCCACATTGACTCTGTACTGGTACCCCCTGTATATAGCCTCCACATTGACTCTGTACCAGTACCCCCTGTATATAGCCTCCACATTGACTCTGTACTGGTACCCCCTGTATATAGCCTCCACATTGACTCTGTACCAGTACCCCTGTATGTAGCCTCCACATTGACTCTGTACCAGAGGAGAGGAGAGGGGCAAAAGATGATAGGGGCAGAAGAGGAGAGGAGAGGGGCAGAAGAAGAGAGGGAAGGGGGAGATTAGGAGAAGAGAGGGGGAAGAGTGGAGAGGAGGGATTATAAGATAGGGGAGGGGGAGAAGAGGAAAGGGGGAGAAAAGAGGGGGTGAAGAGAGCAGAGGAGGGGGATTGGAGGAGAAGATAGAGAATTAGAGAGGGGTGAGAAGAGAAGAGAGGAGGGGGATTGGAGGAGAGTGGAAGTGGAAGAAGAGATGTGGGAGGGGGAGGAAAGGAGGGGGTGAAGAGGAAAGGGGGAGGAGAAGCGAGCGAGTGTAGAGAAAAGGAGAAGGAGAGGAGAGGAGAGGGGGGAGAAGAGGAGAGGGGAGGGGAGTAGGGGAGGGGGAGAAGAGGGGGACAGGGGGAGGAGAATAGAGGGGGAGAAGAGTAAGTGAGAAGAGGAGAGGATGGAGAAGAGGAGAGGGTGGAGAAGCTAAGAGGGGGGAGAAGAGGAGTTTTGACCATCTGACTTGGAAAGGTGGCATCCTATGATGTTGCATTGTTGAAAGTCACTGATCTTTTCATTAAGGCCAGTCTACTGTCAATGTTTGTCTATGGAGATTGCATGGCTGAGTGCTTGATTTTGTACATCTGTCAGGAAGGGGTGTGGCTGAAATAGAGTCCACTAATTTGAAGGGGTGTCCACATACTTTTGTATATATAGTGTATGTACACATGGGTGTTGTTGCACCATACCAACGATAAGCCTGTCTTCCCCATCACATCATGAAAGGTCATGTTGATGTTCATTTAACCTCTGTCTCTCTCTGTCTCCTCTGTCTCTCTCTTTCTCCTCAGATCTCCAGGCTCAAAGCGTCAGTCCACCAGGTAGGTAGAGTATAAATCTACAGTGATTATAGCAGTTCAATATTAGTCAACTTTATTATCCCACAAGGAGAAATTCATGTGTCCATACAAACCATTCTAAACCCCAATAACAAGTAGTGTTTTATGGAACTACTAATACTTGTCAACCACAAAGCATTACTGCTGTTAGAATAACAGAATCACTGTCATCATCTGTCCTCACCACTGTGTTTTCCTCTCTGCTGTTTACAGCTGAACTCTCAGTCAGACTGGTGGATGGGACCACTTCCTGTTCTGGGACAGTGGAAGTCTTCTATGAAGGAGAGTGGTTGGGTCTATGTTCTGGGTGCTGGAGCATAATGAGAGAGGTCAAAATTTTGTGTAGAGAGCTGAACTGTGGAGATGTTGTAGCTGAATCTATAGGACCTCAGTTTGAAACGGGAAGAGGAATAGTCACAATATATAGTATGTGTAGTGGACATGAGTCTTCTGTTGGACAGTGTGTCATCACAGGAGCACCTGGTGTCTGTGATGGTGGATATTATCATCATGTGACCTGTTCAGGTAAGAGACTGGTCATATTGAGAGATTTATTTATACATCATACAATATTACCATGTATCATGTTTTATGTGTTTTTATTTCATTTAAATAGAGGGAGAGATGTCAGATGTATTTAAACATTATATTTGTGTTTGTCATATTGGTTTATGGGAGATGTTCATGGGCAGATCATTTTAGTTCAGATGGTACTGAAGTGAAGCTGCCTGATGGATGTCCAGCTGTTTATTTTCTATAAAGTGAAGTGAACTTATTCCTGTCTCCTGCCTGCATTATTCCCAACCCGATCCTGAGTGACTAAGAACCCATTTCTACCTCTTACAGTATCAAACATAGCAAACTACTATCTTTTATCCAACATATTTGTGTTTAGTCCTCGACAGTGTCATCAACAAAACTGATTGAATGTTCAACCAAATCTTTTTCTCCAGAGTCTGTGCGGCTTGTGGGTAGAGCTGGTCTCTGCTCTGGGAGAGTGGAGGTGAAGTCCAATCAGTCCTGGGCCTCAGTGTGTGAAGCTGACTTTGACCGGCAGGATGCAGAGGTAGTCTGTAGGGATGTTGGCTGTGGGGCTCCTGCAGCTCTACAGGGGGGGCTCTATGGAGGAGGTGAGGGTCAGACCTGGGATAAAGAGTTCCAGTGTAAAGGCAAAGAGTCCCTTCTCCTGGACTGTGACACCTCAGACAGAGAGAACAACACCTGCCTACCTGGTAATGCTGTTGGACTCACCTGCTCAGGTAAGAAACAGTTTGTCATTCAGTCAACATTGTTTGTCATCTGGAGTGAAGAATATGAGAGACAATATAGGTGTGTTTTAGTGAGAAAATAGTAAGATTACTGTCTCTCTCTTTTCTTTTCTCAGAGCCTGATGATGTGAGGCTGGTGGGAGGAGGCAGTCGCTGTGCTGGTGTAGTGGAGTGGTACGACCAGGGAGAGTGGAGGACTGTGGGAGCTGGAGACTGGGACCAGAGGGATGTAGCTGCAGTAGTGTGTAGACAGATGGGTTGTGGCTCCACTCTTTCAGTTCTTCCTGGAAACACCACTAGAGGGTTTGGAGTTACATGTTATGGGCCTGAGTCTTCACTGAGGGAGTGTTTTAGAAGTTATGATCTCCTTCCTGGACTCACAGTGATCTGCTCAGGTAATAAAAATATATTATTGTTATATTTAACTGTTTTCCTTCATTCATACAACTTCCTCTGCACCTCTCATGATGAATGTTTAACTCGTCAGTCTGCTTTACTAAATAGATCACTCAGTCAAGTAGGAATCAAATACAACTTAAATATCCCAGAATGCTTTTGTATGTGAGTGTTATCTCAGTGAACGTCTCTACTCACTACCACTGTCACATGTCATGTTATTGTCATATCTAAATGAGGAAAGTAGTTGAGGAGCTACGTTTTCTTTTTCTCTCCTCTTGTTCCAGATGTCCTGCTTCAGCCTGATATCAACATATGTTGTCTCAGTGACTGTAGGCCCACTACTCATGTTGCCCTGTGAGGGAGGGTGGCTGGCACTGTTACATGCTGATGTTATTGTCATATCTATAGGAAACTAGTTGAAGAGGTTTTTCTTGTTCTCTTTTATTGTTACAGATCTCCTGGTCCAGCCTGATATCTTCCTGACTGACTCAATGGGAGGGGTCTCCAGGGGCCACCAGGGGCCCGAGGTGTTCAGGGGCTACAACTTCACCATCACCTGCTCCACTCAGCCACAGTACCCAGGAGGCTCCTTCCTCCTCACGTTCACCGGCTCCACCAGAACCCAGACCCAGCCAGCTGTCAATCACTCTGCTGCCTTCCTCTTCCCTGCTGCAGATGACTCCCACCAAGGGAACTACATCTGTGTTTATGAGAATTATGTTTTCTCTCATAACTTCTCCTCTGAGAGTGAGCTCCTCTCCCTCACCATCACAGGTAAGTGAACATGAACCAGACTTATAACTTTGTCATTGACAGATTTCCCACAGATCTATGTGATGATGATCAGTCCCCTCATCAAAGGTGTTTCTGTTTGCAGCCTCTCCTCTGCCAGCCTTCATCATCAGACACGTTGTAGTGCTGATGATCCTACTGACAGCCATCACCACCTCCTACCTGTACTACAAGGTAAAGACATTTACTCAGATGTTACAAGTCATTTAAACTAGAGGGTGAGGGGGAGAGAGAATGGAGATACTAGAGAGTAAATGTCTGACTGTTGGTGCTGTGTCTCCCTAGCCCACCAGGAGGCAGAACAGAGTGAACAGGGTGAGCAGCATGGATCTTTATGTCAATGCCATGGAGATGGTCTCTCTGAGCTCCAGAGCTGAAGCTGGACCGGGAGAGGAGAGAGCAGCCCAGGGGACGGAGTAGGAGTAGAATGAAGCTGACCCTACATGCTGATCTTAGGTCAGTTTTGTGTTTTAAATCGATGGTCAGCAGTGGACTGGTGTTTAAAATGTGGTGACAAACCTGAAGTGGTTCTAATTTTAATAACAAGTTCAGAATTAGTTTCTCTTTCTAGAACCTTGGAAGAAATCTAAAAGGAGTGACTGCAACCACCATTATTCATTTAGTTTGGTTTTTACCACCAGAGAAACATGGGGTTCTGGGTAACATGGGGTTTTGGGTAACATGGGGTTTTGGGTAACATGGGGTTTTGGGTAACATGGGGTTCTGGTAACATGGGGTTTTGGGTAACATGGGGTTTGGGTAACATGGGGTTCTGGTAACATGGGGTTCTGGTAACATGGGGTTTTGGGTAACATGGGGTTCTGGTAACATGGGGTTCTGGTAACATGGGGTTTTGGGTAACATGGGGTTCTGGTAACATGGGGTTTTGGGTAACATGGGGTTTGGGTAACATGGGGTTTTGGGTAACATGGGGTTCTGGTAACATGGGGTTTTGGGTAACATGGGGTTTTGGGTAACATGGGGTTTGGGTAACATGGGGTTTTGGGTAACATGGGGTTCTGGTAACATGGGGTTTTGGGTAACATGGGGTTCTGGTAACATGGGGTTTTGGGTAACATGGGGTTCTGGGTAACATGGGGTTTTGGGTAACATGGGGTTTGGGGTAACATGGGGTTTTGGGTAACATGGGGTTTTGGGTAACATGGGGTTTTGGGTAACATGGGGTTTGGGGTAACATGGGGTTCTGGGTAACATGGGGTTTTGGGTAACATGGGGTTTGGGGTAACATGGGGTTTTGGGTAACATGGGGTTCTGGGTAACATGTGGTTTTGGTAACATGGGGTTCTGGGTAACATGGGGTTCTGGGTAACATGTGGTTTTGGTAACATGGGGTTCTGGGTAACATGTGGTTCTGGGTAACATGGGGTTCTGGGTAACATGTGGTTTTGGTAACATGGGGTTCTGGGTAACATGTGGTTTGGGTAACATGGGGTTTGGGGTAACATGTGGTTTTGGTAACATGGGGTTCTGGGTAACATGTGGTTCTGGGTAACATGGGGTTCTGGGTAACATGTGGTTTTGGTAACATGGGGTTCTGGGTAAAATGTGGTTTTGGTAACATGGGGTTCTGGGTAACATGTGGTTTTGGTAACATGGGGTTCTGGGTAACATGTGTTTTGGTAACATGGGGTTTTAATCTGTTTTGTGTTCCAGAATGCTTTTTGCTTTTGTCTTCATCTTATTTAGTGTCTCTTAGATTCTTTATCTTATTTAGTGTCTCTTAGATTCTTTATCTTATTTAGTGTCTCTTAGATTCTTTATCTTATTTAGTGTCTCTTAGATTCTTTATCTTATTTAGTGTCTCTTAGATGCTTTATCTTGAAGTGTCTCCATTATTAGTCCAGGTATTATTATAATCATCTGTTCATTCTTTGTATTTTGAAACATGTTTGAATAAAGGCATCATCTTTTTCTCAAGTCATTTCGTTTTTGTTGTTGTTTACCTCATGATGTTGTTGATTATAAATGTTATGATATTGATTATTGATTATGTAGTAGATTATTAGTAGATTATTGTTGTGATGTTGCTCTCTAAACTGCCATGTAATCAACTGAATGTTTTTAATAAAATGACAGGATGTCAGTCTTGTGTGATTCCCCTCTTGAACAGACTACAACAAACAGTATGAATTAACTGAGATCAGTCTGTGTGATTCCCCTCATGGACAGACTACAACCTACAGTATGAATTAACTGAGATCAGTCTGTGTGATTCCCCTCTTGGACAGACTACAACATACAGTATGAATGAACTGAGATCAGTCTGTGTGATTCCCCTCATGGACAGACTACAACCTACAGTATGAATTAACTGAGATCAGTCTGTGTGATTCCCCTCTTGGACAGACTACAACCTACAGTATGAATTAACTGAGATCAGTCTGTGTGATTCCCCTCTTGGACAGACTACAACATACAGTATGAATTAACTGAGATCAGTCTGTGTGATTCCCCTCATGGACAGACTACAACATACAGTATGAATTAACTGAGATCAGTCTGGTGTGATTTAATTATTATACAGACTACAACATACAGTATGAATTAACTGAGATCAGTCTGTGTTATTCCCCTCTTGGACAGACTACAAAATACAGTATGAATTAACTGGTCATACATTTGGCAGGAGGTTAGGAAGTGCATCTCAGTTTCCACCTCATTTTGTGGGCTGTGTGCACATAGCCTGTCTTCTCTGGAGAGCCAGGTACTGACCTGTATATAGTCCTGCTATTGTTATTTTACTGTTGCTCTTTAATTACTTTTTACTCTTTAATTACTTGTTACAGGCCAACCCAAGTGGTACTGTTCAGTAGGATAATAGTAGACCAACCCAAGTGGTACTGTTCAGTAGGATAATAGTAGACCAACCCAAGCTGTACTGTTCAGTAGGATAATAGTAGACCAACCCAAGTGGTACTGTTCAGTAGGATAATAGTAGACCAACCCAAGCTGTACTGTTCAGTAGGATAATAGTAGACCAACCCAAGCTGTACTGTTCAGTAGGATAATAGTAGACCAACCCAAGCTGTTCTGTTCAGTAGGATAATAGTAGACCAACCCAAGTGGTACTGTTCAGTAGGATAATAGTAGACTAACCCAAGTGGTACTGTTCAGTAGGATAATAGTAGACCAACCCAAGCTGTACTGTTCAGTAGGATAATAGTAGACCAACCCAAGTGGTACTGTTCAGTAGGATAATAGTAGACCAACCCAAGCTGCACTGTTCAGTAGGATAATAGTAGACCAACCCAAGCTGTACTGTTCAGTAGGATAATAGTAGGCCAACCCAAGTGGTACTGTTCAGTAGGATAATAGTAGACCAACCCAAGCTGTACTGTTCAGTAGGATAATAGTAGACCAACCCAAGATGTACTGTTCAGTAGGATAATAGTAGACCAACCCAAGTGGTACTGTTCAGTAGGATAATAGTAGACCAACCCAAGATGTACTGTTCAGTAGGATAATAGTAGACCAACCCAAGTGGTACTGTTCAGTAGGATAATAGTAGACCAACCCAAGCTGTACTGTTCAGTAGGATAATAGTAGACCAACCCAAGCTGTACTGTCCAGTAGGATAATAGTAGACCAACCCAAGTTGTACTGTTCAGTAGAATAATAGTAGACCAACCCAAGCTGTACTGTCCAGTAGGATAATAGTAGACCAACCCAAGCTGTACTGTTCAGTAGGATAATAGTAGACCAACCCAAGTTGTACTGTTCAGTAGGATAATAGTAGACCAACCCAAGCTGTACTGTTCAGTAGGATAATAGTAGACCAACCCAAGCTGTACTGTTCAGTAGGATAATAGTAGACCAACCCAAGCTGTACTGGTCAGTAGGATAATAGTAGACCAACCCAAGCTGTACTGTTAAGTAGGATAATAGTAGACCAACCCAAGTTGTACTGTTCAGTAGAATAATAGTAGACCAACCCAAGCTGTACTGTTCAGTAGGATAATAGTAGACCCACCCAAGCTGTACTGTTCAGTAGGATAATAGTAGACCAACCCAAGCTGTACTGGTCAGTAGGATAATAGTAGACCCACCCAAGCTGTACTGTTCAGTAGGATAATAGTAGACCAACCCAAGCTGTACTGTTAAGTAGGATAATAGTAGACCAACCCAAGCTGTACTGTTCAGTAGGATAATAGTAGACCAACCCAAGCTGTACTGTTCAGTAGGATAATAGTAGACCAACCCAAGCTGTACTGTTCAGTAATATAATAGCAACAGTAGTGATACATGGTTAGGTAGGACACAAGATATCTGTTAGATAGGAGCAACAGTAGTGATACATGGTTAGGTAGGACACAATATATATGTTAGATAGGAACAACAGTAGTGATACATGGTTAGGTAGGACACAAGATATCTGTTAGATAGGAACAACAGTAGTGATACATGGTTAGGTAGGACACAAGATATCTGTTAGATAGGAACAACAGTAACGTTATTGATTCATACCCTCAATGTGAAGTGATATTAATCAAAAAATACAGAGCACAAGTACAACCCTTTTATATAAACCTTTTACGGTAGTAAGAAAATAAACATTCACTTAATATTTCAATAAGTCACCTGCTAGTAAATCACCTGCTGGTAATAACTAGCGTGACATTGTAGTGCAGAGACCAACGGTGCTCGTTAGCTCGTCATTAACACGGCTAGCTAAGACAGCAACAACTTGGTTAACTGGCTGAAATAGGTCTTCAATTCATGAACGGCTAAATAAATATCTACAGAGACACATTCGCTATTGACTTTAGGATATATGAACCAGTTTTCCAAAACCACTATTGTGTTATACAGTTTGAAACAGTTTTTATGTACAGAGGAAGAGGACTCGAACCTGCTCTCAGAATATCTGTCAGACTGAGGAGCGGGCAGACCAACTTCCCAAATAGGGGAGAAGCACTCAAAACACACTAGTTGTTCTTTCAAAGAAAATTATACAAAAATGGTAGGTCCGAAGACCTCTCGTATTACCAACATTACTACAATGGCAGCAAATATTTTAATGAATTCAGTAACACATAATGAAAGGAAACGTTATTTATATCACCCCTTTTCCTGAGGTGAATGGTTTCACCCACTACTCTCCCGGAACTGAGGCTTTGACATCAACAGTTTCACTTTGTTCCACCTTTGGTGAGCAAAACAGCTAATAACGTAGCTAAATACTGACATTATCCTCCATCGAGATATCTGTTCATATCTAAATACATGGCTCTGCTTTGGTCTATTCCATTGATATTGTCAAACTGAACATTACATTGTGTAGCTCCCTTCAGTAACCACGAGCACAACCGTTCCTTGATTTTAACTGGCGGCTTTATTCTGTAGTTTTAGTCAGAATTATCACCTTCCGTGATATAAAGTAAATGAAAAATACAGTCAAGCACACTCTTACAACCTTATCTTACGAGTGACTTATTAGCTTGGTATAACTCTGAAGTGCTAACATACATAACAGTTTAACCGGCGTTATAACGGGTTCAGATTAAACACATGAATAAAGGAGAAAATACCTCTTGAAAAAATACGGCTGCTTATTACAGAAGGGAGGAAATCAAACTTCACACTTATTATTCCTGGCATGAATTCACACTTCATCCTAACATACACTCTTCAACCTTTATGAACTACACCCGATGACATGAAAACTTAGCTAACGCAGCGCAGGATTGCCTTCCCTCCAAAAGTGTGTTGCTACAATAAGGATCCCCGTTACAACAATTACAATTAGCTACGTAGTTCCGCTTGTATTATCATTTCCCCCGCACAGCGGACACGTAAACAATTCAAACAAAATACAACGACATAACCTGTAAGTCTAACTGTCAGTTACACATTGAACATGTGAGTCATTTAGCAGACGCTCTTATCCAGAGAGACTTACAGTAGTGACTGGATACATTTTCATACGTTGCATTGGCAGGACAATTCCATTAGTAGTTGGGAGGAGAGCAGAAACAGCCTAACACCTCCACTGATACTGTGTAACCTGTCTGCAGTCAACCAGCCATCCAGACTGAAGTGAAGGCCTTGTTACAGAATGAAAACACCTTCTCTTTCGTCGGCATGGCAACCTGTAAACATGTCAGTGGCGTCTGTGGGAGAAATTAGGTACATATATGGATAAATATACTGTCCTATATAAAAGAGGGATGCATTTGCCATTCTGGTAAGGTACATTGTCTATTGTATAGGACAGGAAGCCAGAGTGGGGCCATGGGAGAGGGCAACACCTAGGGCAGCTGGACATACAAAGATCAGAGGTTATCTAAGGACGGGGGGTTCAGCCAAAGGACCAATTGATGGATTACAGACATCAATCACATCACAGGAGACAAGTCTGTTTGATCTTAGACAACCATATGAAGAGAAGGCGACCAGAACAGCTAGGCACCCTAAAGCTAAAGGAGATGAAAGACACCAAAAGGGACACATGGAGTTAATTACAGGGTATGAACACAGGCCACAGGAAAGGGGAATGTATAGTATTTTTAGTATAGCTGAGCATGCTAAAAACAGAAGAGACACATAGTCTGCTGACCCTAGATAACACACAAACAGGAGAACGCATTAAGCTGAGTGAAGGGTCAAAGCAAGGGTCTTGTCACCATTAGGATCTAATGGAAAGCAGATGGGGGCGTTATTGGGCTGAACAAGCAGGAAGCACGGATTGGGATGTAACTTAATTTGCATATGGGAGGGACTTATATGGTAGGTGTATAACTCAGAGCGAGGGCTCTGAAAAAGTGTGTGTGTTCCGCGGACCGCTCCGGCTTATGATACTGTTGTATTAAAAGTCTATATTGATTTTCACAAAGTTCTTGGTTGTGTCATATTTGAACCGATTTGCCACTACACGTCACAATGTTGCACAACAGCAGCAGAACATTGGATGGAGGGTCATTGTATCATTACACAGTGTCCCTGTCTATTCTACTGTATTGGTACATGTGGTATTACAATACATTAGAAGATCTGTAGACGGCAGCATTGAAACAATTTACAACACATCGTCAACTAGCAACCTACTCTGTTTCAGTGCTGTTTAAATATCCCACTTATTTTATTCTGCTGTTAGAGGCCATCAGTAGAGACAGTCAGGAAAATAGTCTTTGTAGCAAGGTTTTTTACTGTCAAACCTGGGAAGTGTGTCTATATAGGTAAGTATATATACAATTAGGATTTTACTTTAATGTCAAATGTACTGTAACTGTCTAGTTGTTTTATTTATGTTTTAACCTTTATTTAACAAGTCAGTTAAGAACAAATTCTCATTTTCAATGACGGTCTAGGAACAGTGGGTTAACTGCCTTGTTCAGGGGCAGAACAACAGATTTTTACCTTGTCAGCTCGGGGATTAGAATATAGGCCTACACTCTTAAATAAAAGGTGCTATCTAGAACCTAGAAGGATTCTTCCACTGTCCCCATAGGAGAACCCTTTGAAGAACCCTTTTAGTTCCAGGTAGAACCCTTTGGGGTTCCATTTAACAGAGGGTTCTACATGGAACCAACATGAGTCAAATGTACTGTCTAGTTGTGAAGAGAATCTAAATATGTTGTTTACTGATCTCCTCTCCATTCTAGCACCATACGTTCTGTTGATTACTGATCTCCTCTCCATTCTAGCACCATGCGTTCTGTTGTTTACTGATCTCCTCTCCATTCTAGCACCATACGTTCTGTTGTTTACTGATCTCCTCTCCATTCTAGCACCATACGTTCTGTTGTTTACTGATCTCCTCTCCATTCTAGCACCATACGTTCTGTTGTTTACTGATCTCCTCTCCATTCTAGCACCATACGTTCTGTTGTTTACTGACCTCCTCTCCATTCTAGCACCATACGTTCTGTTGTTTACTGATCTCCTCTCCATTCTAGCACCATACGTTCTGTTGTTTACTGATCTCCTCTCCATTCTAGCACCATACGTTCTTCAGAAGCTGGACAGCATATGAATAGAATCCATCTTCTCTCACCCTCTCCCCTCAAGACCAACATCACACAAGATGCTTCAGAATAACAACAACAAGAAGCTGGTGAAGTTGCTACCAAACAGGAACAACCATGACAACAACACCAAGCTGGTGAAGTTGCTACCCAACAGGAACAACCATGACAACAACAACAAGCTGGTGAAGTTGCTACCCAACAGGAACAACCATGACAACAACACCAAGCTGGTGAAGTTGCTACCCAACAGTAACAACCATGACAACAACAACAAGCTGGTGAAGTTGCTACCAAACAGGAACAACCATGACAACAACAAGAATCTGGTGAAGTTACTACCAAACAGGAACAACCATGACAACAACAACAAGCTGGTGAAGTTGCTACCCAACAGTAACAACCAATATGTTTAAGTTATATAGTCTACCAAGTGTTAATGTCACCCCCATGGATGTTTAAGTTATATAGTCTACCAAGTGTTAATGTCACCACCATGAATGTTTAAGTTATATAGTCTACCAAGTGTTAATTTCACCACCATGGATGTAGAAGTTATATAGTCTACCAAGTGTTAATTTCACCACCATGGATGTAGAAGTTATATAGTCTACCAAGTGTTAATGTCACCACCATGGATGTTTAAGTTATATAGTCTACCAAGTGTTAATTTCTATCCTACTGTGATACTTGTGAGTTGATGTGATGTCATTGATGATTTCTAACAGATTTCCACACAGTGGAGTCTCTGCAGATTGTGAAAAACAGGATGTGTCACACACTGTGGTCCCACCCAAACAGCTCTTTGCTGTCCGCCCAGACGTAACACTAAGTCACACAAGACAAGTTTGTATCAGTGGAAAAACACTAGCATTTAACAACAGACAATTCTCTAAGTAGAAAAACAGTATAGCATGTCTCATTTAACACCACACCTGTTGAGTTGACTTGGGTAACAGACCTCTAGCTTCTACAACACAGAAAGTTAGAGGCGACTTTCCCAAGTCAGTCACTGACAATTAGGTAAGATATTATAGTACACTATGTGTAACTGCTGCTCTGTCAGCAGTTTCCTGTGGAGTTTTTCTGATGTCAGTGTTTCCTTTAGGAAGGTGGGTTTAACTGATCTGATTTGCTTAACAGTTTGCCACATAATTGAAGTAAGGAAGTAATGAGTTAGAAATCATATAGCCTAGCAGTATTTCTCACTCTTGAGTCCTCTCTTCATGACAGTAGACTTGTTTCGCTCAGTGGAGCCCCAGTTAGTGAAAGATATGATACCTGCAGTAATATTGATGATCCTGTTCCGGAGCACAGGTATGTTTCGAAATTGTAAGATATATTACAATTTGTGCGGCTAGTAAAATAACATCCAGCTGGAAGCAGACAGTAAAAATGTGTCTCAAAGCAGGACAATGATGTGATCACCTGTAAATGTACTTTACTGTAGCCTAACTGTCCATCTGGGGACAGGCACTAATATCAGTTAAGGTGTGATGGTCAGTGTTATTAGAACCAAGGTAAGACCCAAATGCAGACAGCAGGGTTCAGGCAAAGACAGAACAGGACAGGCAGAGTGGTCAGGCAGGTGGGCTCAGAGTCAGGACAGGCAGAGTGGTCAGGCAGGTGGGCTCAGAGTCTGGACAGGCAGAGTGGTCAGGCAGGTGAGCTCAGAGTTAGGACAGGCAGAGTGATCAGGCAGGTGGGCTCAGAGTCAGGACAGGCAGAGTGGTCAGGCAGGTGGGCTCAGAGTCAGGACAGGCAGAGTGGTCAGGCAGGTGGTCTCAGAGACAGGACAGGCAGAGTGGTCAGGCTTGTGGGCTCAGAGTCAGGACAGGCAGAGTGGTCAGGCAGGTGGGCTCAGAGTCAGGACAGGCAGAGTGGTCAGGCAGGTGGGCTCAGGGTCAGGTAGGTGGGCTCAGGGTCAGGCAGGTGGGCTCAGGGTCAGGACAGGCAGAATGGTCAGGCAGGTGGGCTCAGAGTCAGGCAGGTGGGCTCAGAGTCAGAACAGGCAGAGTGGTCAGGCAGGTGGGCTCAGGGTCAGGACAGGCAGAGTGGTCAGGCAGGTGGGCTCAGAGTCAGGACAGGCAGAGTGGTCAGGCAGGTGGGCTCAGGGTCAGGCAGGTGGGCTCAGGGTCAGGCAGGTGGGCTCAGGGTCAGGACAGGCAGAATGGTCAGGCAGCGGGCTCAGAGTCAGGGCAGGCAGAGTGGTCAGGCAGGCGAGCTCAGAGTCAGGACAGGCAGAGTGGTCAGGCAGGTGGGCTCAGAGTCAGGACAGGCAGAGTGGTCAGGCAGGTGGGCTCAGGGTCAGGCAGGTGGGCTCAGGGTCAGGCAGGTGGGCTCAGGGTCAGGGCAGGCAGAGTGATCACGCAGGTGGGCTCAGAGTCAGGACAGGGAGAGTGATCAGGCAGGTGGGCTCAGAGTCAGGACAGGCAGAGTGGTCAGGCAGGTGGGCTCAGAGTCAGGGCAGGCAGAGTGATCACGCAGGTGGGCTCAGAGTTAGGACAGGCAGAGTGATCAGGCAGGTGGGCTCAGAGTCAGGACAGGCAGAGTGGTCAGGCAGGCGGGTTCAGAGTCAGGCAGGTGGGCTCAGACTCAGGCAGGTGGGCTCAGAGTCAGAACAGGCAGAGTGGTCAGGCAGGTGGGCTCAGAGTTAGGACAGGCAGAGTGGTCAGGCAGATGGGCTCAGAGTCAGGCAGGTGGGCTCAGAATCAGGACAGGCAGAGTGGTCAGGCAGGTGGGCACAGGGTCAGGGCAGGCAGAGTGGCCAGGCAGATGGGCTCAGAGTCAGGGCAGGCAGAGTGGTCAGGTAGGTGGGCTCAGAGTCAGGGCAGGCAGAGTGGTCAGGCAGGCGGGCTCAGAGTCAGGACAGGCAGAGTGGTCAGGCAGGCAGAGTGGTAAGGCAGGCGGGCTCAGAGTCAGGGCAGGCAGAGTGGTCAGGCAGGCGGGCTCAGAGTTAGGACAGGCAGAGTGATCAGGCAGGTGGGCTCAGAGTCAGGACAGGCAGAGTGGTCAGGCAGGCGGGTTCAGAGTCAGGCAGGTGGGCTCAGACTCAGGCAGGTGGGCTCAGAGTCAGAACAGGCAGAGTGGTCAGGCAGGTGGGCTCAGAGTCAGGACAGGCAGAGTGGTCAGGCAGATGGGCTCAGAGTCAGGCAGGTGGGCTCAGAATCAGGACAGGCAGAGTGGTCAGGCAGGTGGGCTCAGAGTCAGAACAGGCAGAGTGGTCAGGCAGGTGGGCTCAGAGTCAGAACAGGCAGAGTGGTCAGGCAGGTGGGCTCAGAGTCAGAACAGGCAGAGTGGTCAGGCAGGTGGGCTCAGAGTCAGGGCAGGCAGAGTGGTCAGGCAGGCGGGCTCAGAGTCAGGGCAGGCAGAGTGGTCAGGCAGGTGGGCTCAGAGTCAGGGCAGGCAGGTGGGCTCAGAGTCAGGACAGGCAGAGTGGTCAAGCAGGTGGGCTCAGAGTCAGGGCAGGCAGAGTGATCAGGCAGGTGTGCTCAGAGTCAGGACAGGCAGTGTGGTCAGGCAGGCGGGCTCAGAGTTAGGACGAGCAGAGTGATCAGGCAGGTGGGCTCAGAGTCAGGACAGGCTGAGTGGTCAGGCAGGTGGGCTCAGAGTCAGGACAGGCAGAGTGGTCAGGCAGGTGGTCTCAGAGTCAGGACAGGCAGAGTGGTCAGGCTGGTGGGCTCAGAGTCAGGACAGGCAGAGTGGTCAGGCAGGTGGGCTCAGAGTCAGGACAGGCAGAATGGTCAGGCAGGTGGGCTCAGGGTCAGGCAGGTGGGCTCAGGGTCAGGCAGGTGGGCTCAGGGTCAGGGCAGGCAGAGTGATCACGCAGGTGGGCTCAGAGTTAGGACAGGCAGAGTGATCAGGCAGGTGGGCTCAGAGTCAGGACAGGCAGAGTGGTCAGGCAGGTGGGCTCAGAGTCAGGGCAGGCAGAGTGATCACGCAGGTGGGCTCAGAGTCAAGATAGGCAGAGTGGTCAGGCAGGCGGGTTCAGGGTCAGGCAGGTGGGCTCAGACTCAGGCAGGTGGGCTCAGAGTCAGAACAGGCAGAGTGGTCAGGCAGGTGGGCTCAGAGTCAGGACAGGCAGATGGGCTCAGAGTCAGTCAGGTGGGCTCAGAATCAGGACAGGCAGAGTGGTCAGGCAGGTGGGCTCAGGGTCAGGACAGGCAGAGTGGTCAGGCAGGTGGGCTCAGAGTCAGGACAGGCAGGTGGGCTCAGAGTCAGGACAGGCAGGTGGGCTCAGGGTCAGGCAGGCGGGCTCAGAGTCAGGACAGGCAGAGTGGTCAGGCAGGTGGGCTCAGAGTCAGGGCAGGCAGGTGGGCTCAGAGTCAGGACAGGCAGAGTGGTCAGGCAGGCGGGCTCAGAGTCAGGACAGGCAGAGTGGTCAGGCAGGCGGGCTCAGAGTCAGGGCAGGCAGAGTGGTAAGGCAGGCGGGCTCAGAGTCAGGGCAGGCAGAGTGGTCAGGCAGGCGGGCTCAGAGTCAGGGCAGGCAGAGTGGTCAGGCAGGTGGGCTCAGAGTCAGGGCAGGCAGGTGGGCTCAGAGTCAGGACAGGCAGAGTGGTCACGCAGGTGGGCTCAGAGTCAGGGCAGGCAGAGTGATCAGACAGGTGTGCTCAGAGTCAGGACAGGCAGGGTGGTCAGGCAGGTGGGCTCAGAGTCAGGACAGGCAGAGTGGTCAGGCAGGTGGGCTCAGAGTCAGGACAGGCAGAGTGGTCAGGCAGGTGGGCTCAGAGTCAGGGCAGGCAGAGTGATCAGGCAGGTGTGCTCAGAGTCAGGACAGGCAGAGTGGTCAGGCAGGTGGGCTCAGAGTCAGGGCAGGCAGAGTGATCAGGCAGGTGTGCTCAGAGTCAGGACAGGCAGAGTGGTCAGGCAGGCGGGCTCAGAGTCAGGGCAGGCAGAGTGGTAAGGCAGGCGGGCTCAGAGTCAGGGCAGGCAGAGTGGTCAGGCAGGCGGGCTCAGAGTTAGGACAGGCAGAGTGATCAGGCAGGTGGGCTCAGAGTCAGGACAGGCAGAGTGGTCAGGCAGGCGGGTTCAGAGTCAGGCAGGTGGGCTCAGACTCAGGCAGGTGGGCTCAGAGTCAGAACAGGCAGAGTGGTCAGGCAGGTGGGCTCAGAGTCAGGACAGGCAGAGTGGTCAGGCAGATGGGCTCAGAGTCAGGCAGGTGGGCTCAGAATCAGGACAGGCAGAGTGGTCAGGCAGGTGGGCTCAGAGTCAGAACAGGCAGAGTGGTCAGGCAGGTGGGCTCAGAGTCAGAACAGGCAGAGTGGTCAGGCAGGTGGGCTCAGAGTCAGAACAGGCAGAGTGGTCAGGCAGGTGGGCTCAGAGTCAGGGCAGGCAGAGTGGTCAGGCAGGCGTGCTCAGAGTCAGGGCAGGCAGAGTGGTCAGGCAGGTGGGCTCAGAGTCAGGGCAGGCAGGTGGGCTCAGAGTCAGGACAGGCAGAGTGGTCAAGCAGGTGGGCTCAGAGTCAGGGCAGGCAGAGTGATCAGGCAGGTGTGCTCAGAGTCAGGACAGGCAGTGTGGTCAGGCAGGCGGGCTCAGAGTTAGGACGAGCAGAGTGATCAGGCAGGTGGGCTCAGAGTCAGAACAGGCAGAGTGGTCAGGCAGGTGGGCTCAGAGTCAGGACAGGCAGAGTGGTCAGGCAGATGGGCTCAGAGTCAGGCAGGTGGGCTCAGAATCAGGACAGGCAGAGTGGTCAGGCAGGTGGGCTCAGAGTCAGAACAGGCAGAGTGGTCAGGCAGGTGGGCTCAGAGTCAGAACAGGCAGAGTGGTCAGGCAGGTGGGCTCAGAGTCAGAACAGGCAGAGTGGTCAGGCAGGTGGGCTCAGAGTCAGGGCAGGCAGAGTGGTCAGGCAGGCGTGCTCAGAGTCAGGGCAGGCAGAGTGGTCAGGCAGGTGGGCTCAGAGTCAGGGCAGGCAGGTGGGCTCAGAGTCAGGACAGGCAGAGTGGTCAAGCAGGTGGGCTCAGAGTCAGGGCAGGCAGAGTGATCAGGCAGGTGTGCTCAGAGTCAGGACAGGCAGTGTGGTCAGGCAGGCGGGCTCAGAGTTAGGACGAGCAGAGTGATCAGGCAGGTGGGCTCAGAGTCAGGACAGGCTGAGTGGTCAGGCAGGTGGGCTCAGAGTCAGGACAGGCAGAGTGGTCAGGCAGGTGGTCTCAGAGTCAGGACAGGCAGAGTGGTCAGGCTGGTGGGCTCAGAGTCAGGACAGGCAGAGTGGTCAGGCAGGTGGGCTCAGAGTCAGGACAGGCAGAATGGTCAGGCAGGTGGGCTCAGGGTCAGGCAGGTGGGCTCAGGGTCAGGCAGGTGGGCTCAGGGTCAGGGCAGGCAGAGTGATCACGCAGGTGGGCTCAGAGTTAGGACAGGCAGAGTGATCAGGCAGGTGGGCTCAGAGTCAGGACAGGCAGAGTGGTCAGGCAGGTGGGCTCAGAGTCAGGGCAGGCAGAGTGATCACGCAGGTGGGCTCAGAGTCAAGATAGGCAGAGTGGTCAGGCAGGCGGGTTCAGAGTCAGGCAGGTGGGCTCAGACTCAGGCAGGTGGGCTCAGAGTCAGAACAGGCAGAGTGGTCAGGCAGGTGGGCTCAGAGTCAGGACAGGCAGAGTGGTCAGGCAGATGGGCTCAGAGTCAGGCAGGTGGGCTCAGAATCAGGACAGGCAGAGTGGTCAGGCAGGTGGGCTCAGGGTCAGGACAGGCAGAGTGGTCAGGCAGGTGGGCTCAGAGTCAGGACAGGCAGGTGGGCTCAGAGTCAGGACAGGCAGGTGGGCTCAGGGTCAGGCAGGCGGGCTCAGAGTCAGGACAGGCAGAGTGGTCAGGCAGGTGGGCTCAGAGTCAGGGCAGGCAGGTGGGCTCAGAGTCAGGACAGGCAGAGTGGTCAGGCAGGCGGGCTCAGAGTCAGGACAGGCAGGTGGGCTCAGAGTCAGGGCAGGCAGAGTGGTCAGGCAGGTGGGCACAGGGTCAGGGCAGGCAGAGTGGCCAGGCAGATGGGCTCAGAGTCAGGGCAGGCAGAGTGGTCAGGTAGGTGGGCTCAGAGTCAGGGCAGGCAGAGTGGTCAGGCAGGCGGGCTCAGAGTCAGGACAGGCAGAGTGGTCAGGCAGGCGGGCTCAGAGTCAGGGCAGGCAGAGTGGTAAGGCAGGCGGGCTCAGAGTCAGGGCAGGCAGAGTGGTCAGGCAGGCGGGCTCAGAGTCAGGGCAGGCAGAGTGGTCAGGCAGGTGGGCTCAGAGTCAGGGCAGGCAGGTGGGCTCAGAGTCAGGACAGGCAGAGTGGTCACGCAGGTGGGCTCAGAGTCAGGGCAGGCAGAGTGATCAGGCAGGTGTGCTCAGAGTCAGGACAGGCAGGGTGGTCAGGCAGGTGGGCTCAGAGTCAGGACAGGCAGAGTGGTCAGGCAGGTGGGCTCAGAGTCAGGACAGGCAGAGTGGTCAGGCAGGTGGGCTCAGAGTCAGGGCAGGCAGAGTGATCAGGCAGGTGTGCTCAGAGTCAGGACAGGCAGAGTGGTCAGGCAGGTGGGCTCAGAGTCAGGACAGGCAGAGTGGTCAGGCAGGTGGGCTCAGAGTCAGGGCAGGCAGAGTGATCAGGCAGGTGTGCTCAGAGTCAGGACAGGCAGAGTGGTCAGGCAGGTGGGCTCAGAGTCAGGGCAGGCAGAGTGATCAGGCAGGTGTGCTCAGAGTCAGGACAGGCAGAGTTGTCAGGCAGGTGGGCTCAGAGTCAAGACAGGCAGAGTGGTCAGGCAGGTGGGCTCAGAGTCAGGACAGGCAGAGTGGTCAGGCAGGCGGGCTCAGAGTCAGGACAGGCAGAGTGGTCAGGCAGGTGGGCTCAGAGTCAGGACAGGCAGAGTGGTCAGGCAGGTGGGCTCAGAGTCAAGACAGGCAGAGTGGTCAGGCAGGCGGGCTCAGAGTCAGGACAGGCAGAGTGGTCAGGCAGGTGGGCTCAGAGTCAGGACAGGCAGAGTGGTCAGGCAGGTGGGCTCAGAGTCAGGAAAGGCAGAGTGGTCAGGCAGGTGGGCTCAGAGTCAGGACAGGCAGAGTGGTCAGGCAGGTGGGCTCAGAGTCAGGGCCGGCAGAGTGGTCAGGCAGGCGGGCTCAGAGTCAGGGCAGGCAGAGTGGTCAGGCAGGTGGGCTCAGAGTCAGGGCAGGCAGGTGGGCTCAGAGTCAGGACAGGCAGAGTGGTCAAGCAGGTGGGCTCAGAGTCAGGGCAGGCAGAGTGATCAGGCAGGTGTGCTCAGAGTCAGGACAGGCAGGGTGGTCAGGCAGGTGGGCTCAGAGTCAGGACAGGCAGAGTGGTCAGGCAGGTGGGCTCAGAGTCTGGACAGGCAGAGTGGTCAGGCAGGTGGGCTCAGAGTCAGGGCAGGCAGAGTGATCAGGCAGGTGTGCTCAGAGTCAGGACAGGCAGAGTGGTCAGGCAGGTGGGCTCAGAGTCAGGGCAGGCAGAGTGATCAGGCAGGTGTGCTCAGAGTCAGGACAGGCAGAGTGGTCAGGCAGGTGGGCTCAGAGTCAAGACAGGCAGAGTGGTCAGGCAGGTGGGCTCAGAGTCAGGACAGGCAGAGTGGTCAGGCAGGTGGGCTCAGAGTCAAGACAGGCAGAGTGATCAGGCAGGTGTGCTCAGAGTCAGGACAGGCAGAGTGGTCAGGCAGGTGGGCTCAGAGTCAAGACAGGCAGAGTGGTCAGGCAGGTGGGCTCAGAGTCAGGACAGGCAGAGTGGTCAGGCAGGTGGGCTCAGAGTCAAGACAGGCAGAGTGGTCAGGCAGGCGGGCTCAGAGTCAGGACAGGCAGAGTGGTCAGGCAGGTGGGCTCAGAGTCAGGACAGGCAGAGTGGTCAGGCAGGTGGGCTCAGAGTCAGGACAGGCAGAGTGGTCAGGCAGGTGTGCTCAGAGTCAGGACAGGCAGAGTGGTCAGGCAGGTGGGCTCAGAGTCAGGACAGGCAGAGTGGTCAGGCAGGTGGGCTCAGAGTCAGGACAGGCAGAGTGGTCAGGCAGGTGGGCTCAGAGTCAGGACAGGCAGAGCGGTCATGCAGGTGGGCTCAGAGTCAGGACAGGCAGAGTGGTCAGGCAGGCGGGCTCAGAGTCAGGACAGGCTCAGGGTCAGGCAGGTGGGCTCAGGGTCAGGCAGGTGGGCTCAGGGTTAGGACAGGCAGAGTGGTCAGGCAGGTGGGCTCAGAGTCAGGACAGGCAGAGTGGTCAGGCAGGTGGGCTCAGGGTCAGGCAGGTGGGCTCAGAGTCAGGACAGGCAGAGTGGTCAGGCAGGCGGGCTCAGAGTCAGGACAGGCAGAGTGGTCAGGCAGGTGGGCTCAGAGTCAGGACAGGCAGAGTGGTGAAACAGATCAGGGTGTGACACATTGTTCTCCCTAAGCTGCAGATAAATCAGCCAATAGCGAGAAGCACCAACTGGTCACCAACCGGTTGGTATGGTGTTGATATGGTGCAGTCATAGTAACCAGGAGTGGTATGGTGTTGATATTTTGTAGTCATAGTAACCAGGAGTGGTATGGTGTTGATATTTTTTAGTCATAGTAACCTGGAATGGTATGATGTTGATATGGTCTAGTCATAGTAACCTGGAATGGTATGGTGTTGATATGGTGTCGTCATAGTAACCTGGAATGGTATGGGGTTGATATCTCTGGCGTACCGTTGGACATTATGTATTATTGACCTCTATGGAGAATGTAGCTGTTTGATCTCTATGGAGAATGTAGCTGGGATCATATTCCTGTATTCCCAGAATTCCCTGTTAGGGTGAAAGAGGTTAAGGAGTCAAGGATCAGGGCTGTACAGTAAGTCTCCTATGTGGAGGTGATGAAGAGAGTTGAAGGGAAAAGAGGCCACAGTTCTGAAGAAGAGATGGAGGTGGATGAACCACAACCAGTTGTAAATGTTATATGTCAATCAAGTGGAAACACTTATTTGGAAAAGGTGGATTTTGTAGCATTTACAGCCACAGTTATTAATTGTCAATCATCCAAAAAAAAACTTCGCTTTAGATCTCTGTTCTAGAGTTTTCCCTGTTAACAACATCACTGTTCTAGAGTTTCTCCTGTTAACACCATCACTGTTCTAGAGTTTCCCCTGTTAACACCATCACTGTTCTAGAGTTTCTCCTGTTAACACCATCACTGTTCTAGAGTTTCTCCTGTTAACACCATCACTGTTCTAGAGTTTCCCCTGTTAACACCATCACTGTTCTAGAGTTTCTCCTGTTAACACCATCTCTGTTCTAGAGTTTCCCCTGTTAACACCATCTCTGTTCTAGAGTTTCCCCTGTTAACACCATCACTGTTCTAGAGTTTCCCCTGTTAACACCATCACTGTTCTAGAGTTTCCCCTGTTAACACCATCACTGTTCTAGAGTTTCCCCTGTTAACACCATCTCTGTTCTAGAGTTTCCCCTGTTCACACCATCACTGTTCTAGAGTTTCTCCTGTTAACACATCATTGTTCTAGAGTTTCCCCTGTTAACACCATCAGTGTTCTAGAGTTTCTCCTGTTAACACCATCACTGTTCTAGAGTTTCCCCTGTTAACACCATCTCTGTTCTAGAGTTTCTCCTGTTCACACCGTCAACGTGTCCCTTTACTGTGGTAGATCTACATTATGATCAAATAGCCACAGTAGCCCACTTGTCCACTGTTAACTGTAAGTTAAAGGGGGTACAGCCTCAGTGTTCACAGTAAACACACACTGTTAGAACTGTAAGTTAAAGGGGGTACAGCCTGTGTGTTCACACTAAACACACACTGTTAGAACTGTAAGTTAAAGGGGGTACAGCCTCAGTGTTCACAGTAAACACACACTGTTAGAACTGTAAGTTAAAGGGGGTACAGCCTCAGTGTTCACAGTAAACACACACTGGAAGACCTGAAGTCTGCTCAGTGACGGAGAAAGTTAGAGGGAACATTGGTGATGATGTCATGCATCTGACTGTTGTATATTCAGTGTGTCAATGATTTATTGTATCTGTCTCTATGTAAATTAATGAGAGTATATATTATATATTATATTGGGGTTATGTTAGATCAGGGGGAACCTAGATGTCTGTGACCTGAGTCAAGATCAACAGGGCTGATTCTATATGTCAGGAAGAGAGAGAGAACTGGACAGCAACACAATTAGACGCAACCAAATCATGAGAAAACACAAATAAAATTACTTGACACATTGGAAAGAATTAACAACAAAAAAAAACAGACCAAACTAGAATGCTATTTGTCCCTAAACAGAGAGTACACAGTGGCAGAATACCTGACCACTGTGACTGACCCTAAACAGAGAGTACACAGTGGCAGAATACCTGACCACTGTGACTGACCCTAAACAGAGAGTACACAGTGGCAGAATACCTGACCACTGTGACTGACCCTGAACAGAGAGAACACAGTGGAAGAATACCTGACCACTGTGACTGACCCTAAACAGAGAGTACACAGCGGCAGAATACCTGACCACTGTGACTGACCCTGAACAGAGAGTACACAGTGGAAGAATACCTGACCACTGTGACTGACCCTAAACAGAGAGAACACAGCGGCAGAATACCTGACCACTGTGACTGACCCTGAACAGAGAGAACACAGTGGAAGAATACCTGACCACTGTGACTGACCCTAAACAGAGAGAACACAGCGGCAGAATACCTGACCACTGTGACTGACCCTGAACAGAGAGTACACAGTGGCAGAATACCTGACCACTGTGACTGACCCTGAACAGAGAGTACACAGTGGCAGAATACCTGACCACTGTGACTGACCCTAAACAGAGAGTACACAGTGGCAGAATACCTGACCACTGTGACTGACCCTAAACAGAGAGTACACAGTGGCATAATACCTGACCACTGTGACTGACCCTAAACAGAGAGAACACAGTGGCAGAATACCTGACCACTGTGACTGACCCTGAACAGAGAGTACACAGTGGCAGAATACCTGACCACTGTGACTGACCCTGAACAGAGAGTACACAGTGGCAGAATACCTGACCACTGTGACTGACCCTAAACAGAGAGAACACAGTGGCAGAATACCTGACCACTGTGACTGACCCTAAACAGAGAGAACACAGTGGCAGAATACCTGACCACTGTGACTGACCCTAAACAGAGAGTACACAGTGGCAGAATACCTGACCACTGTGACTGACCCTAAACAGAGAGTACACAGTGGCAGAATACCTGACCACTGTGACTGACCCTGAACAGAGAGAACACAGTGGCAGAATACCTGACCACTGTGACTGACCCAAAACAGAGAGTACACAGTGGCAGAATACCTGACCACTGTGACTGACCCTAAACAGAGAGTACACAGTGGCAGAATACCTGTCCACTGTGACTGACCCTGAACAGAGAGCACACAGTGGCAGAATACCTGACCACTGTGACTGACCCTAAACAGAGAGAACACAGTGGCAGAATACCTGACCACTGTGACTGACCCTAAACAGAGAGTACACAGTGGCAGAATACCTGACCACTGTGACTGACCCTGAACAGAGAGTACACAGTGGCAGAATACCTGACCACTGTGACTGACCCTGAACAGAGAGTACACAGTGGCAGAATACCTGACCACTGTGACTGACCCTAAACAGAGAGAACACAGTGGCAGAATACCTGACCACTGTGACTGACCCTAAACAGAGAGTACACAGTGGCAGAATACCTGTCCACTGTGACTGACCCTGAACAGAGAGAACACTGTGGCAGAATACCTGACCACTGTGACTGACCCTGAACAGAGAGAACACAGTGGCAGAATACCTGACCACTGTGACTGACCCTGAACAGAGAGTACACAGTGGCAGAATACCTGACCACTGTGACTGACCCTGAACAGAGAGTACACAGTGGCAGAATACCTGACCACTGTGACTGACCCTGAACAGAGAGTACACAGTGGCAGAATACCTGACCACTGTGACTGACCCTAAACAGAGAGTACACAGCGGCAGAATACCTGACCACTGTGACTGACCCTAAACAGAGAGAACACAGTGGCAGAATACCTGACCACTGTGACTGACCCTAAACAGAGAGTACATAGTGGCAGAATACCTGACCACTGTGACTGACCCTGAACAGAGAGAACACAGTGGCAGAATACCTGACCACTGTGACTGACCCTAAACAGAGAGTACACAGTGGCAGAATACCTGACCACTGTGACTGACCCTGAACAGAGAGTACACAGCGGTAGAATACCTGACCACTGTGACTGACCCTGAACAGAGAGTACACAGTGGCAGAATACCTGACCACTGTGACTGACCCTAAACAGAGAGTACACAGTGGCAGAATACCTGACCACTGTGACTGACCCTAAACAGAGAGTACACAGTGGCAGAATACCTGACCACTGTGACTGACCCTGAACAGAGAGTACACAGTGGCAGAATACCTGACCACTGTGACTGACCCAAACTGAAGGAAAGCTTTGACTATGTACAGACTCAGTGGGCATAGTCTTGCTATTCCACAGTGTGACATCACAGCCAGCAAGATTTGTGACCTGTTGCAACAAGAAAAGGTCAACCAGTGAAGAACAAACACCATTGTAAATACAACCCATATTTGTTTATTTATTTTCCCTTGTGGACTTTAACCATTTGCACATCGTTACAACGCTGTATATATATACATAATATGACATTTGACCTGTCTTTATTCTTTGGGAACTTCTGTCAGTGTGATGTTTACTGTTCATTTTCATTGTTTAGTTCACTTTTGTATATTAACTAGTTTACTTGCTTTGGCAATGTTAATATGTTTCCCATGCCAAAAAAAACCCTTCAATTGAATTTAATTGAGAGGAGCAGAGAGAGAGGAGGGGGTGGGGAGTGTGAGAGATAAGGGGAGGAGAGGGAGGGAGATGTCAAAAGAGAGAGAGGAGGGGGTGGGGAGGGTGAGAGATAAGGGGAGGAGAGGGAGGGAGATGTCAAAAGAGAGAGAGGAGGGGGTGGGGAGGGTGAGAGATAAGGGGAGGAGAAGGAGGGAGATGTCAAAAGAGAGAGAGGAGGGGGTGGGGAGGGTGAGAGATAAGGGGAGGAGAGGGAGGGCTGACAGACTAACATGAAGTCAACTGAATATCTTTTCACTACAGGCTTCTCACCAGTTATGTCATCATAACCAGTAGTGATGTCATCATAACCAGTAGTGATGTCATCATAACCAGTAGTGATGTCATCATAACCAGTAACCTCTTCCACTATTGGCTCAGCTCAGCTTGACCCCTGGCCTATGGAGCTGAACAATTGAGAAAACAGAAACATAAGAAAGCAAATGTATTAAATTATATATAAACTCCTTTGCAGAGAGAGGTCCACCTTTCCACATTGTGACTGTTGTGGTGAGGTCTTGTTGAGAAATGTCACACCATTTCTCAGTGCTCAATGTCTCAACACTGTTTCTCAAGAGAACCACAACCATTTGTCCTGCTCGTCTCTCACAGTTTAGTTCAGTCTACTGCTCAATAACAGGATATGGAGAAACAGCATTTGGCTGTGAGTCCAGAACCATGAGTCAGTCATGTAGACAAATGGGAAGTGTTCTAGCAGAGGGAGCAAATCTCATCAGAACATCATGTGACTTTAGTTAAATACAGAGATACACTAGTTAAACATAACAGACTATAATTAAATACATAGATACACTAGATACACATTATAGATAAACATAAACATAATTTTGCCACCATAGACCCTCTCAGCCAGCTGTCTCCACTAGGGCCCTCTCAGCCACCAGGCTCCACTAGGGCCCTCTCAGCCACCAGGCTCCTCTAGGGCCCTCTCAGCCACCAGGCTCCACTAGGGCCCTCTCAGCCACCTGGCTCCACTAGGGCCCTCTCAGCCAGCTGTCTCCACTAGGGCCCTCTCAGCCAGCTGTCTCCACTAGGGCCCTCTCAGCCACCTGGCTCCACTAGTGCCCTCTCAGCCACCTGGCTCCACTAGGACCCTCTCAGCCACCTGGCTCCACTAGGACCCTCTCAGCCACCTGGCTCCACTAGAACCCTCTCAGCCACCTGGCTCCACTAGGGCCCTCTCAGCCACCTGGCTCCACTAGAGCCCTCTCAGCCACCTGGCTCCACTAGGGCCCTCTCAGCCACCTGGCTCCACTAGAGCCCTCTCAGCCACCTGGCTCCACTAGGGCCCTCTCAGCCACCTGGCTCCACTAGGGCCCTTTCAACGAGCCGGCTCCACTAGGGCCCTCTTAGCCAGCCTGCTCTATGTGGGCCCTCTCAGTCAACCGGCTCCACTAAGGTCCTCTCAGTCAGCTGGTGTCTATAGGAGAGCTCCACTAGGGCCCTCTCAGTCAGCTGGTGTGTGTAGGAGAGTGTGAGATGTGTGTACAGAAAGTAGAAGTACAAATGTCAAGGGGTATTAACTAAAGTGATAAATCTAGTCCTAGGTTTTATTTACTATGGTGTTTGTTCTCCACTGGTTACCCTGTTCTCATCATAACAGGTCACACATTCTGCTGACATGATTGAACACTGTGGTATTTCACCTAACAGATACAGGAGCTTGTCAATATTATATTTGTTTTCCAATTATTTTGGGGTCTTTGTAATCTGAGGGAAACATGTGTCTCTTATATCGTTTTACATTTGGCAGGAGGTTAGGAAGTACCGCTCAGTATCCAACTCATTTTGTGGGCAGTGGGCACATAGCCCGTCTTCTCTCTGCCTATGGCAACTTCTCTCAATAGCAAGGCTAAGCTCAATAAGTCTGTACATTGTCTCTATGTATGCTATCATGTACTGTCTGTTTAGGGCCAAATAGCATTTAAGTTCAAATTGAGAATTTGTAATGTTTTCCCAATAGGTAAAATCATTTTTAATATGTTTGGTTATAATTTGTTTGGGCCAGACTGTCTGAGTTCTGTCCTGAGGCTTTGTTGGGTTAGTAGTGGTTTGTGAACTAAGCTTCAGGACCAGCTGGATGAAGGGACTTTTCTCTATGTTCATCTCTTGGTATTTCAGTGCTGCTCTCTTGTTTTTATGTGGTTATAGACATTGAAGTCTTGTTTCTGGATATTAATTAATGATGGATATTAATTAGTGATGATATTAATTAGTGATGGGTATTAATTAGTGATGGATATTAATTAGTGATGGATATTAATTAGTGATGGATATTAATTAGTGATTGATATTAATTAGTGATGGATTTTAATTAGTGATGGATATTAATTAGTGATGGATATTAATTAGTGATGGATATTAATTAGTGATGGATATTAATTAGTGATAGATATTGATTAGTGATGGGTATTAATTAGTGATGGATATTAATTAGTGATGGATATTAATTAGTGATGGATATTGGCCTTATTCTGCCCTACATGCATTATTTGGGCCTTTTTCTATGAGAATGTTTTTGCAGAATGTCAATTGGATGTTGGCCCCATTTAAAAAATCTTGATTGGTTAGTGGACCTAACACTTCACTCCCACAAAGGGCAATTGGTTCAAGTGTAGATTTGGATACTTTGTGTGAGGTTCTAATTGTTATGTCAATTTGAATTTGTCTTTTGATAGCTCAAAAAGTCCCTCTTCCTTCCTCTTTCAGTTGATTGACAGCCAAGCAGAAATGGCCCGTATATCTTATTGTTAAGCCCAGATATGAAGAGACTTTAGTGTCCTCTGTCTTTCATCCTACTGTGACATTTTTAAACCTTGGATTTTAGTTGTTATTTTTTTAATCATGTTTTTTATCTGAGAGATATAAGACAGATCAGGAAACTATAATTTTTTTACTTGAATGTAACCCCTTATTGTTAAGAACTAAACTATCTCCATATCTACTTCCATAAATGTGTTAAACTGGTACCAGGAGACCTTCAGACGAGTCTTGTAAAGCTTGTGGACGTCCTAGATCAAAACAACCTGTATGTCTTCCTGAGAGACTCACCTTTCCATAGTGGGGTCATGTTACTGTGTCCTAGATCACAACAACCTGTATGTGTTCCTGAGAGACTCACCTTTCCATAGTGGGGTCATGTTAGTGTGTCCTAGATCACAACAACCTGTATGTGTTCCTGAGAGACTCACCTTTCCATAGTGGGGTCATGTTAGTGTGTCCTAGATCACAACAACCTGTCTGTGTTCCTGAGAGACTCACCTTTCCATAGTGGGATCATGTTAGTGTGTCCTAGATCACAACAACCTGTCTGTGTTCCTGAGAGACTCACCTTTCCATAGTGGGGTCATGTTAGTGTGTCCTAGATCACAACAACCTGTATGTGTTCCTGAGAGACTCACCTTTCCATAGTGGGGTCATGTTAGTGTGTCCTAGATCACAACAACCTGTATGTCTTCCTGAGAGACTCACCTTTCCATAGTGGGATCATGTTAGTGTGTCCTAGATCACAACAACCTGTCTGTGTTCCTGAGAGACTCACCTTTCCATAGTGGGGTCATGTTAGTGTGTCCTAGATCACAACAACCTGTATGTGTTCCTGAGAGACTCACCTTTCCATAGTGGGGTCATGTTAGTGTGTCCTAGATCACAACAACCTGTATGTGTTCCTGAGAGACTCACCTTTCCATAGTGGGGTCATGTTAGTGTGTCGTCCAAACGGTTCTGACACTACAGACAGAAGTTGGCAGATGGACTGTATGACCTCAGACGATGCTTATGGGGTTGTAGGACAAAACGGAGAACATCATCGTGTTCCTGAGTCTCATCTTTCCATCGTTTACAGGCCAAACTGATTGGACGTTACAGATTTCCACACGGCTGCAGAAATTGTAGGCGAAGGGTTCAATTGTAAATGAAAAGAGCATCTGCCAAACATGGATTGTGTGTGAGGGGTACAGAGATGTGGTAGTGTTGGGGAATAATCAGAATTAGTTGGTAACATAGGTAACTACATAGGCACTACTTTAGACCAGAACCCTATTCCCTACATAGTGTGTTGGGGAATAATCAGAATTAGTTGGTAACATAGATGTTTTATATTCATCATATGTTTGTAAGTTGCTTCTCATCAGAATGTGTTTGTATAATACTGTGGCAGGGTTGCAGTATCTGGTCTCTGTCAGGACTAAGTTACTTCTCATCAGAATGTGTTTGTATAATACTGTGGTGGGGTTGCAGAATCTGGTCTCTGTCAGGACTAAGTTACTTCTCATCAGAATGTGTTTGTATAATACTGTGGCAGGGTTGCAGTATCTGTTCTATGTCAAGACTAAGTTGTTTGGGAAGGAGAGAGGGGAGAGGTCAAGTGTGTATCTCTTGGCTCCACAATGTCTGTGTGCCAGTCACACAGATATATGAAGGATATATGATATATGATGATATATGATATATGGAGATATATGCCTGTTGATATGGAGGATTTGTTTATGGTTCTGAGTTTGAGTAAATAACATAGTTTAGGAGACAAAGCTGAATGATAAATTATGCCGATGCTGTCTGGCTATGTGTGTCTTTGCTATAAAGGATCTCAGTTGCAATGTGTAAGGGACTCTCAGAGAATTCATTGATAGACACTGAATTGATCTGAGAGTCACAGGGTTGTGATAGAGCTCATATAATTTAAGATGGACTTTGTGATAACTAACTCTGACTTGTGTGTGTGGTTTACTCTCATGAGTAAATAGAGGAAATTTCCACGACATTAGTCATATAATAATCATGCTGTGGTCTACATTTTGTTCATCATCAGATCATTAGAGATGGTGGAAGAGCCTGGAAGAATATGGAAGAATATAATTTATATACTGTAGAATGAGACTAATGCCTCTATATACATTTGAACAGGATTTGAGTGACGTTTTCTCAATTGTTTTATAATAAATATATATAATACATTTTCACTGAGACGTCATGGCGTGTACATCAATTTAAATCCTAACTTGTAACTAAAGTATAAATAATCAACAATGTATTGGACAGAACTATGAGGTCTAAAGGTCTGGCTTTCCAAGACATTCTGTTCATCTGCAAGCAGACCTGATGATTGTAGATGGAGGGAGAACCTGTTATTTAAAATGGAAGAATATAACTTCCTGTAGCCTATATAATGTAACAATGACAATCATCCCTTCATATATACTGTAGTTGAAGGTTATTTTAGTGTCGTAAAAAGTGTTCATTAAAACAAATCAGGATGTTTGGTGGAAGGATTCAGTGTAGGTGTTCTGCTGTGTATCGAGGTGTTTATATGAAAGTGGTATGATGAGAGTGGGAGAGGAGGAGAAGAGGGGGGAGAAGAGGAGAAGGGGAGAAAACAAGAGGGGGGAGAAGAGGAGAAGATAGGGGGAGAAGATAGGGGGAGAAGAGGAGAAGGGAGGGGGAGGAGAAGGGAGGGGGAGAAGAGGAGAAGGGAGGGGGAGAAGAGGAGAAGATAGGGGGAGAAGAGGAGAAGAGAGGGGGAGAAGAGGAGAAGAGAGGGGCAGAAGAGGAGAGGGAGAGGAGAGGGAGAGGAGAGGAGAGGAGAGGAGAGGGGCAGAAGAGGAGAGGAGAGGGGCAGAAGAGGGGGGGAGAAGAGGAAAATATAGGGGGAGAAGAGGAGAAGGGAGGGGGAGAAGAGGAGAAGAGAGGGGCAGAAGAGGAGAGGAGAGGGGCAGAAGAGGAGAAGAGAGGGGCAGAAGAGGAGAGGGGCAGAAGAGGAGAGGAGAGGGGCAGAAGAGGAGAGGAGAGGGGCAGAAGAGGAGAGGAGAGGGGCAGAAGAGGAGAAGGGCAGAAGAGGAGAGGAGAGGAGAGGGGCAGAAGAGGAGAAGAGAGGGGCAGAAGAGGAGAGGGGCAGAAGAGGAGAAGAGAGGGGCAGAAGAGGAGAGGAGAGGGGCAGAAGAGGAGAAGGGCAGAAGAGGAGAGGAGAGGGGCAGAAGAGAAGAGGAGAAGAGAGGGGCAGAAGAGAAGAGGAGAAGAGAGGGGCAGAAGAGGAGAGGAGAGGGGCAGAAGAGGGGCAGAAGAGGAGAGGGGCAGAAGAGGAGAGGGGCAGAAGAGAGGAGAGGAGAGGAGAGGAGAGGAGAGGAGAGGAGAGGGGCAGAAGAGGGGAGGGGCAGAAGAGGAGAAGAGAGGGGCAGAAGAGGAGAGGAGAGGAGAGGAGAGGAGAGGAGAGGAGAGGAGAGGAGAGGAGAGGAGAGGAGAGGAGAGGAGAGGAGAGGAGAGGGGCAGAAGAGGAGATGAGAGGAGAGGGGCAGAAGAGGAGAGGGGCAGAAGAGAGGAGAAGAGAGGAGAGGAGAGGAGAGGAGAGGAGAGGAGAGGAGAGGGGCAGAAGAGGAGAAGAGAGGGGCAGAAGAGGAGAGGAGAGGAGAGGAGAGGAGAGGAGAGGAGAGGAGAGGAGCAAAAGAGGAGAAGAGAGGGGCAGAAGAGGAGAAGAGAGGGGCAGAAGAGGAGAAGAGAGGGGCAGAAGAGGAAAGGAGAGGGGCAGAAGAGGAGAGGGGCAGAAGAGAGGGGGAGAAGAGGAGAGGGGCAGAAGAGGAGAAGAGGGGCAGAAGAGGAGAAGAGAGGAGCAGAAGAGGAGAAGAGAGGGGCAGAAAAGGATAAGAGATGGGGCAGAAGAGGAGAAGAGAGGGGCAGAAAAGGAGAAGGGGGAGAATAGGAAGAGGAGAAAGAAGAGAGAAAGAGGAGAGGGGAAGAAGTGAAGAAGGGAGATGAGAAGAGGAGAGTTGGATGGAGAGGGGAAAAGAGTAGAGGGGAGAATAGGAAAGGGGGAGAAGAGGAGGGAGAAGGGAAGAGGGGGAGAAGAGGAGAGGGTGGAGAAGCTAAGAGGGGGGAGAAGAGGAGTTGGGGGAAATCAAATCAAATTTGACCATCTGACTTGGAAAAGTGGCATCCTATGATGTTGCCATGTTGAAAGTCACTGATCTTTTCATCAAGGCCATTCTACTGCCAATGTTTGACTATGGAGATTGCATGGCTGAGTGCTTGATTTGTGGCTGAAATAGAGTCCACTAATTTGAAGAGATGTCCACATACAATCAATCAATTACATTTATTTATTTACTTCTTATATCAGCTGATGTCACAAAGTGCTGTACAGAAACCTAAAACCCAAGATGTTCAAACGTTCATAGACGACCAGCAGGGTCAAATAATAATAATCACAGTGGTTGTCGAGGGTGCAACAGGTCAACACCTCAGGAATAAATGTCAGTTGTCTTTTCATAGCCGATCACTCAGAGTATCTCTACCGCTCCTGCTGTCTCTAGAGAGTTGAAAACAGCAGGTCTGGGACAGGAAGCACGTCCGGTGAACAGGTCAGGGTTCCACAGCTGCAGGCAGAACAGTTGAAACTGGAGCAGCAGCACGACCAGATGGGGACAGAATTTGAAGGGGTGTCCACATACTTTTGTATATGTAGTGTATGTACACATGGGTGTTGTTGCACCATACCAACGATAAGCCTGTCTTCCCCATCACATCATGAAAGGTCATGTTGATGTTCATTTAACCTCTGTCTCTCTCTTCCTCTGACTCCTCTCTTTATCCTTTGTTTCTCTCTGTCTCTCTGTCTCTTTCTCTCTCTTTCTCCTCTGTCTCTCTCTTTCTCCTCAGATCTCCAGGCTCAAAGCGTCAGTCCACCAGGTAGGTAGAGTATAAATCTACAGTGATTATAGCAGTTCAATATTCGTCAACTTTATTATCCCACATGGAGAAATTCATGTGTCCATACAAACCATTCTAAACCCCAATAACAAGTAGTGTTTTATGTAACTACTAATACTTGTCAACCACAAAGCATTACTGCTGTTAGAATAACAGAATCACTGTCATCATCTGTCCTCACCACTGTGTTTTCCTCTCTGCTGTTTACAGCTGAATACTCAGTCAGACTGGTGGGTGGGACCACTTCCTGTTCTGGGACAGTGGAAGTCTTCTACAGAGGAGAGTGGTTGGGTCTTTGCAATAGGTGGTGGGACATGATGAGAGAGACTACGGATGTGTGTAGAGAGCTGGATTGTGGGAATCCTGTAGCTGAATCTAGAGGACCTCTGATTGAAGATGGAAGAAGAGGAGTCAAGATGTGGAGTTGTAGTGGACAGGAGTCTTCTGTTAGACAGTGTAGCATCATAGGAGGACCTGATGTCTGTGATGGTGGATATTATCATCATGTGATCTGTTCAGGTAAGAGACTGGTCATATTGAGAGATTTATTTATACATCATACAATATTACCATGTATCATGTTTTATGTGTTTTTATTTCATTTAAATAGAGGGAGAGATGTCAGATGTATTTAAACATTATATTTGTGTTTGTCATATTGGTTTATGGGAGATGTTCATGGGCAGATCATTGTAGTTCAGATGGTACTGAAGTGAAGCTGCCTGATGGATGTCCAGCTGTTTATTTTCTATAAAGTGAAGTGAACTTATTCCTGTCTCCTGCCTGCATTATTCCCAACCCTATCCTGAGTGACTAAGAACCCATTTCTACCTCTTACAGTATCAAACATAGCAAACTACTATCTTTTATCCAACATATTTGTGTTTAGTCCTTGACAGTGTCATCAACAAAACTGATTGAATGTTGAACCAACTCTTTTTCTCCAGAGTCTGTGCGGCTTGTGGATGGAGCTGGTCTCTGCTCTGGGAGAGTGGAGGTGAAGTCCAATCAGTCCTGGTCCTCAGTGTGTGAAGCTGACTTTGACCGGCAGGATGCAGAGGTAGTCTGTGGGGAGCTTGGCTGTGGGGCTCCTGCAGCTCTACAGGGGGGGCTCTATGGAGAAGGTGAGGGTCAGACCTGGGATAAAGAGTTCCAGTGTAAAGGCAAAGAGTCCCTTCTCCTGGACTGTGACACCTCAGACAGAAAGCACAACACCTGCCTACCTGGTAATGCTGTTGGACTCACCTGCTCAGGTAAGAAACAGTTTGTCACTCAATCAACATTGTTTCTCACCTGGAGTGAAGAATATGAGAGACAATATAGGTGTGTTTTAGTGAGAAAATAGTAAGATTACTGTCTCTCTCCTTTCTTTTCTCAGAGCCTGATGATGTGAGGCTGGTGGGAGGAGGCAGTCGCTGTGCTGGTGGAGTGGAGTGGTACGACCAGGGAGAGTGGAGGACTGTGGGAGCTGATGACTGGAACCAGGGGGATATAGCTGCAGTAGTGTGTAGACAGCTGGGTTGTGGCTCCACTGTTTCAGTACCACCTGGAAACACCACTAGAGGGTTTAGAGTTTCCTGTTCTGGGTCTGAGTCTTCACTGAGGGACTGTAGAAGAATGTATTATCCCCGTCCTGGACTCACAGTGATCTGCTCAGGTAATAATAAGATACACTATATGGTCAATAGTATGTTGACATTAGTGGATTCGGCTATTTCAGCCACACCTGTTCCTGACAGGTGTATCAAATTGAGCACACAGCCATGCAATCTCCATAGACAAATATCAGCAGTAAAATGTCCTTCCTGAAGATGTCAGTGACTTTCAACGTAGAACATCTCGGAGCAACAACGGCTCAGCCGTGAAGTGGTAGACAACACAAGCTCACAGAACGGACCGCCGAGTGCTGAACCACGTAGAGCTTAAGAATAATCCTCTGTTGTAAAACTCACTGCTGAGTTCCACATACTTTAGTCCATGTATTATATCTCCTTCCTGGACTCACAGTGATCTGCTCAGGAAATATCAACATATTATAATTATATTCAACTGATTTCCTTCATTCATACAACTTCCTCTGCACCTCTCATGATGACTGTTTAGCTTGTCAGTCTGCTTTACTAAATAGATCACTCAGTCAAGTAGGAATCAAATACAACTTAAATATCCCAGAATGCTTTGTATTTGAGTGTTACCTCAGTGAACGTCTCTACTCACTACCACTGTCACAAAGAGAGAATGAGGGAGGAGGAGAGGAAGAGGGAGATAAAGGAGAGATCAAATATATTTTTATCACTAAGTTCTCACCAGTGATGTCATCATAACCAGTAACCTTTTCTACTCTTGGCCCATCCTGACCCTGACATACAGCATCAGACCTTGTAGATCAGATGGTACTGAAGTGAAGCTGCCTGATGGATGTCCAGCTGTTTATTTTCTAGAAAGTGAAGTGAACTTATTCCTGTCTCCTGCCTGCATTATTCCCAACCCTATCCTGAGTGACTAAGAACCCATTTCTACCTCTTACAGTATCAAACATAGCAAACTACAATCTTTTATCCAACATATTTGTGTTTAGTCCTTGACAATGTCATCAACAAAACTGATTGAATGTTCAACCAACTCTTTTTCTCCAGAGTCTGTGCGGCTTGTGGATGGAGCTGGTCTCTGCTCTGGGAGAGTGGAGGTGAAGTCCAATCAGTCCTGGGCCTCAGTGTGTGAAGCTGACTTTGACCGGCAGGATGCAGAGGTAGTCTGTAGGGATGTTGGCTGTGGGGCTCCTGCAGCTCTACAGGGGGGGCTCTATGGAGAAGGTGAGGGTCAGACCTGGGATAAAGAGTTCCAGTGTAAAGGCAAAGAGTCCCTTCTCCTGGACTGTGACACCTCAGACAGAGAGAACAACACCTGCCTACCTGGTAATGCTGTTGGACTCACCTGCTCAGGTAAGAAACAGTTTGTCACTCAATCAACATTGTTTCTCACCTGGAGTGAAGAAGATGAGAGACAATATAGGTGTGTTTTAGTGAGAAAATAGTAAGATTACTGTCTCTCTCTTTTCTTTTCTCAGAGCCTGATGATGTGAGGCTGGTGGGAGGAGGCAGTCGCTGTGCTGGTGGAGTGGAGTGGTACGACCAGCGAGAGTGGAGGACTGTGGGAACTTACGACTGGGACGATGTAGCTGCAGTAGTGTGTAGACAGCTGGGTTGTGGTTCCACTGTTTCAGTACTACCTGGAAACACCACTAGAGGGTTTGGAGTTTACTGTGATGGGGATGAATCTGCACTGAGGGAGTGTTCCAGAAGATATGATCTCCTTCCTGGACTCACAGTGATCTGCTCAGGTAATAACAACATATTATAATTATATTCAACTGATTTCCTTCATTCATACAACTTCCTCTGCACCTCTCATGATGACTGTTTAACTTGTCAGTCTGCTTTACTAAATAGATCACTCAGTCAAGTAGGAATCAAATACCACTTAAATATCCCAGAATGCTTTTGTATGTGAGTGTTATCTCAGTGAACGTCTCTACTCACTACCACTGTCACATGTCATGTTATTGTCACATCTAAATGAGGAAAGTAGTTGAGGAGCTACGTTTTCTTTTTCTCTCCTCTTGTTCCAGATGTCCTGCTTCAGCCTGATATCAACATATGTTGTCTCAGTGACTGTAGGCCCACTACTCATGTTGCCCTGTGAGGGAGGGTGGCTGGCACTGTTACATGCTGATGTTATTGTCATATCTATAGGAAACTAGTTGAAGAGGTTTTTCTTGTTCTCTTTTATTGTTACAGATCTCCTGGTCCAGCCTGATATCTTCCTGACTGACCCAATGGGAGGGGTCTTCAGGGGCCACCAGGGGCCCGAGATGTTCAGGGGCTACAACTTCACCATCACCTGCTCCACTCAGCCACAGTACCCAGGAGGCTCCTTCCTCCTCACGTTCACCGGCTCCAACAGAACCCAGACCCAGCCAGCTGTCAATCACTCTGCTGCCTTCCTCTTCCCTGCTGCAGATGACTCCCACCAAGGGAACTACAGCTGTGTTTATGAGAATTATGTTTTCTCTCATAGCTTCTCCTCTGAGAGTGAGCTCCTCTCCCTCACCATCACAGGTAACTGAACATGAACCAGACTAATAACTTTGTAATTGACAGATTTCCCACAGATCTATGTGATGATGATCAGTCCCCTCATCAAAGGTGTTTCTGTTTGCAGCCTCTCCTCTGCCAGCCTTCATCATCAGACACGTTGTAGTGCTGCTGATCCTACTGACAGCCATCACCATCTCCTACCTGTACTACAAGGTAAAGACATTTACTCAGACGTTACAAGTCATTTAAACTAGAGGGAGAGGGGGAGAGGGAGGGAGAGAATGGAGATACTAGAGAGTAAATGTCTGACAGTTGGTGCTGTGTCTCCCTAGCCCACCAGGAGGCAGAAGAGAGTGAACAGGGTGAGCAGCATGGATCTTTATGTCAATGCCATGGAGATGGTCTCTCTGAGCTCCAGAGCTGAAGCTGGACCGGGAGAGGAGAGAGCAGCCCAGGGGACGGAGTAGGAGTAGAATGAATCTGACTCTACATGCTGATCTTAGGTCAGTTTTGTGTTTTAAATCGATGGTCAGCAGTGGACTGGTGTTTAAAATGTGGTGACAAACCTGAAGTGGTTCTAATTTTAATAACAAGTTCAGAATTAGTTTCTCTTTCTAGAACCTTGGAATAAATCTAAAAGGAGTGACTGCAACCACCATTATTAATTTAGTTTGGTTTTTACCACCAGAGTAACATTGGGTTTTGGTAACATGGGGTTTTGGTAACATGGGGTTTTGGGGAACATGGGGTTTGGGTAACATGGGGTTTGGGGTAACATGGGGTTTTGGTTAACATGGGGTTTTGGTAACATGGGTTTTTTTGGTAACATGGGTTTTTGGGTAACATGGGGTTTGGGTAACATGGGGTTTTGGGTAACATGGGGTTTTGGGTAACATGGGGTTTGGGTAACATGGGGTTTTGGGTAACATGGGGTTTTGGTAACATGGGGTTTTGGGTAACATGGGGTTTGGGGTAACATGGGGTTTTGGGTAACATGAGGTTTGGGTAACATGGGATTTTGGGTAACATGGGGTTTGGGTAACATGGGTAACATGGGGTTTTGGGTAACATGGGGTTTTGGGTAACATGGGGTTTGGGGTAACATGGGGTTTTGGGTAACATGAGGTTTGGGTAACATGGGATTTTGGGTAACATGGGATTTTGGGTAACATGGGGTTTGGGTAACATGGGGTTTTGGGTAACATGGGGTTTTGGGTAACATGGGGTTTGGGGTAACATGGGGTTTTGGGTAACATGGGGTTTTGGTTAACATGGGGTTTTGGGTAACATGGGGTTCTGGGTAACATGGGTTTTTGGGTAACATGGGGTTTTGGTAACATGGGGTTTTGGTAACAATCGGTTTTTAATTATTTTAAGAGAGCAGCTCAATTACGTCTGTTTCATCTTCCAGTATTGCTTCTTATCTTCATTTATTTGTCTTATTTAGTGTCTCTTAGATTCTTTATCTTATTTAGTGTCTCTTAGATTCTTTATCTTATTTAGTGTCTCTTAGATTCTTTATCTTATTTAGTGTCTCTTAGATTCTTTATCTTATTTAGTGTCTCTTAGATTCTTTATCTTATTTAGTGTCTCTTAGATTCTTTATCTTATTTAGTGTCTCTTAGATTCTTTATCTTATTTAGTGTCTCTTAGATTCTTTATCTTGAAGTGTTTCCATTATTAGTCCATGTATTATTATAATCATCTGTTCATTCTTTGTATTTTGAAAAAATAAATACAAAGATCATTTTTTCCTGAAGTCATTTTGGTTTGTGGTTGTTTACCTCTCATTATGTTGATTATAAAAGTTATTATATTGATTATGATGTAGATTATTGTTATGATGTTGTAAGTAGTATAGAGATAATTATGTTATTGATTATAATTGTTATGAGATTCATTATTATGTAGATTTTTGTTATGTTGGTCTCTAAGCTATGTAATCAACTTCATGCTTTTAATAAAATTACTGTCTGTCAGTCTTATGTGATTCCCCTCTTGGACAGACTACAACATACAGTATGAATTAACTGAGATCATTCTTATGTGATTCCCCTCTTGGATAGACTACAACATACAGTATGAATTAACTGAGATCAGTCTGTGTGATTCCCCTCTTGGACAGACTACAACATACAGTATGAATTAACTGAGATCAGTCTGTGTGATTCCCCTCTTAGACAGACTACAACATACAGTATGAATTAACTGAGATCAGTCTGTGTGATTCCCCTCTTGGACAGACTACAACATACAGTATGAATTAACTGAGATCAGTCTGTGTGATTCCCCTCTTGGACAGACTACAACATACAGTATGAATTAACTGAGATCAGTCTGTGTGATTCCCCTCTTGGACAGACTACAACATACAGTATGAATTAACTGAGATCAGTCTGTGTGTAGTAGGGTTTCTCATCATCAAGCAGTATCTCCCTCTGGTACCAAACATCTTCATGTATCAGTTAGTGTAGTAGGCTCTCTCTCTCTCTCTCTCTCTATGAAAAAAGACAACAGACATGGCATTGACTCAAATCAAATGTATTTATAAAGCCCTTCTAACATCAGCTGATTTCTCAAAGTGCTGTAAAGAAACCCAGCCTAAAACCCCAAACAGCAAGCAATGCAGGTGTAGAAGCACGGTGGCTAGGAAAAACTCCCTAGAAAGGCCAGAAATCTAAGAAGAAACCTAGAGAGGAACCAGAATTTACAGAATGAAAGGACCAGGGCTGAGCACGGACTTCATTTGTACTTTGGACCTTTAAAGTTAGAAAGTCCATCAAATTCACATACTGTAGTGTACACATTCATTTATTTATGATTTCATGACTGTTTGATAGTAGATCCCTGAATGGTAAAAAAAAAAAAAAAAAAACTCTCCACATAGAAGTATGTAGCTAAAAATATTTGGCAGATATATCTTAGTCTCCCAGAGGCAGGTCCAATCAAAGGCTCCAGCTCACTGAAATGGAACCTCCCCTCTCCAACAGAAGATAACAGAATGTTGACATCCTGAATGGAACCTCCCCTCTCCAACAGAAGATAACAGAATGTTGACATCCTGAATGGAACCTCCCCTCTCCAACAGAAGATAACAGAATGTTGACATCCTGAATGGAACCTCCCCTCTCCAACAGAAGATCGCAGAATGTTGACATCCTGAATGGAACCTCCCCTCTCCAACAGAAGATAACAGAATGTTGACATCCTGAATGGAACCTCCCCTCTCCAACAGAAGATAACAGAATGTTGACATCCTGAATGGAACCTCCCCTCTCCAACAGAAGATAACAGAATGTTGACATCCTGAATGGAACCTCCCCTCTCCAACAGAAGATAACAGAATGTTGACATCCTGAATGGAACCTCCCCTCTCCAACAGAAGATAACAGAATGTTGACATCCTGAATGGAACCTCCCCTCTCCAACAGAAGATAACGGAATGTTGACCTCCTGAATGGAACCTCCCCTCTCCAACAGAAGATAACAGAATGTTGACATCCTGAATGGAACCTCCCCTCTCCAACAGAAGATAACGGAATGTTGACCTCCTGAATGGAACCTCCCCTCTCCAACAGAAGATAACGGAATGTTGACCTCCTGAATGGAACCTCCCCTCTCCAACAGAAGATAACGGAATGTTGACATCCTGAATGGAACCTCCCCTCTCCAATAGAAGATAACAGAATGTTGACATCCTGAATGGAACCTCCCCTCTCCAACAGAAGATAACGGAATGTTGACCTCCTGAATGGAACCTCCCCTCTCCAATAGAAGATAACAGAATGTTGACCTCCTGAATGGAACCTCCCCTCTCCAACAGAAGATAACAGAATGTTGTCATCCTGGGAAGATCACCTCCAAAGGTCATTCTCTCTTTGCCTCTCAACGATCTTCTGACAGGGAAAAATTCTAAACTACAGGGACAAACAATTGCTTCTGGCCTGTTAGGTTGTATTTGACTATATTATTGTACCAACACTTCTCAGACTAGAAAATACAATTAGAAAGAACATTTATCAACTATGATTAGAAACTATGATTAGAAACTATGATTGGAAACTATGATTAGAAACTATGATTGGAAACTATGATTGGAAACTATGATTAGAAACTATGATTGGAAACTATGATTGGAAACTATGATTAGAAACTATGATTAGAAACTATGATTGGAAACTATGATTAGAAACTATGATTGGAAACTATGATTAGAAACTATGATTAGAAACTATGATTAGAAACTATGATTGGAAACTATGATTGGAAACTATGATTAGAAACTATGATTGGAAACTATGATTAGAAACTATGATTGGAAACTATGATTGGAAACTATGATTAGAAACTATGATTAGAAACTATGATTGGAAACTATGATTAGAAACTATGATTAGAAACTATGATTAGAAACTACGATTAGAAACTATGATTAGAAACTATGATTGGAAACTACGATTAGAAACTATGATTGGAAACTACGATTAGAAACTATGATTAGAAACTATGATTAGAAACTATGATTAGAAACTATGATTAGAAACTATGATTAGAAACTATGATTAGAAACTATGATTAGAAACTATGATTAGAAACTACGATTAGAAACTACGATTAGAAACTACGATTAGAAACTATGATTAGAAACTATGATTGGAAACTACGATTAGAAACTATGATTGGAAACTACGATTAGAAACTATGATTGGAAACTATGATTAGAAACTACGATTAGAAACTACGATTAGAAACTACGATTAGAAACTACGATTAGAAACTACGATTGGAAACTACGATTAGAAACTACGATTGGAAACTACGATTGGAAACTACGATTAGAAACTATGATTAGAAACTATGATTGGAAACTATGATTAGAAACTACGATTAGAAACTACGATTGGAAACTACGATTGGAAACTACGATTGGAAACTACGATTAGAAACTACGATTAGAAACTACGATTGGAAACTATGATTAGAAACTATGATTGGAAACTACGATTAGAAACTACGATTGGAAACTACGATTGGAAACTATGATTAGAAACTATGATTGGAAACTATGATTAGAAACTATGATTAGAAACTATAATTAGAAACTATAATTAGAAACTATAATTAGAAACTATAATTAGAAACTATGATTGGAAACTATGATTAGAAACTATGATTAGAAACTATGATTAGAAACTATGATTGGAAACTATGATTAGAAACTATGATTGGAAACTATGATTGGAAACTATGATTAGAAACTATGATTGGAAACTATGATTAGAAACTATGATTAGAAACTATGATTGGAAACTATGGCCAACTATGTTCAAACTGATTATAAGCGATAATTAAAAATGGTGAGAAACTATGATAATAAACTGTGAACAACGATGAAGCCACATTTGTGTGTGTGAGAGATGATCTATTATTTAACTGTGTAATATTGCACATTCTCTTTCAATATGTATAACTTTTCACTCAAAACCAAAGTAACAAATATTTAACAATGTTTCAATGTTTTGTGTTGCAACAGTTATGAGAGAGAATGACATCCCATTTTTATGGAATTATTAATATAATGTGTTTTACATAGTGTGCATCTGTGATAACTTTATGTAATAGATCCTCTCTCTCTCAAGCTATGTGACCTTTTTAACCCCTCAAAACAGCACCTGTGACCCAAATCCCTCTCAGCCATCACAGATGAACGAACATAAGTTGATGTAATAGATCCTCTCTGTCTCTCTCGGCATGAAACATGAAAATAATATTAATGACATAGTTAATAACTACTTTAAAATCTATTCATTCTCATTAAAATATGTAAACAGTTAAATTAAAGTAAAATCTCTGTACATTCCTCCTGTTTGAAATGGGGAATGTTGTTGTCGGAGATATTTCCCAAATCCAGCCAGTAGATCACAATCCAGAGGGTGCTTTTGGTATAAACCACTGCTTTGCATCCCCTTTCTCAGTGTGGTGTCCCATGACTGGTTCAATGGTCTGGAAAATATCTGGTATGCAGATTGGAATTAATAAAATACATCCATGTTTGTTTATATACTTATACGTACTACTTGTTAATGAGATGATTTCTATTTGCATTTACTTACGGTTGGTACAACGCCGACTGGTCCATGTTGACGTCTGAGTCTTCATCTATATGTTCATCTGTAGTTGGTGCCAACACTTGAGCCACTTCCGCTGAAATATCATACAGATTAACAAAAACGTTTTTATTATTTTACAATCAAACATAATTGGACAACAGTTCAAATGAGTTCCAATGTAACTTGCACACATATTATTTTATCAGTGTAAAACAGTAGCTTACCCAGTTATTTGATTGTCTTCTGGCTTGTTCGTAACAAAATGACCCATTTGTTCACGATTCTTAATCAGAGGTTGGAGTGCGTCCTGTCGTGTCACGATACAGCTGAGTATTCTGTAGTCATTGATCCTGCCGTGCCAAAGATGCTCTATCATGGAATCGCGGGAATGATGAACTTCCTGATCAATCTTTGGTTTTGATTCTGTCTTCATGCACACTCTGCTGAGATGTATAGATTATGTTTTCCTGGTTCTTCATGCAAAATCTGCACACAATAGGGATCCTTCTTTGTTTTCTGTAAGACAGTGAATGCACAATAAGTACATGTAATGAAGTTATTACTTAAACCCTCTCTGGGATATGTGGGACGCGTCCCACCTGGCCAACATCCAGTGAAAATGCAGAATGCCAAATTCAAATAAATGACTGTAAAAATTTAACTTCATGAAATTCACACATTCAATATTAAAGCGACACTTGTTGTGAATCCAGTCAGATTTCAAAAATGCTTTACAGTGAAAGCAAACAATGCTATTATCTGAGGATAGCACGCCAGCTAACAATCACAGACCATCATTTTTCAACCCTCACTGCGCGACACAAAACACAGAAATAAAGAGTTGCCAAGTGATTTCAAAAACATTCTGCACACTCTCACCCTCTAACCCTCTGTGAAACATGATAGAAAGCAATTAATTTATGGTCTGATTTAAGAGAAAGAGCCAAATGAGAGTCTAAAACCCCCACTGAGAGGTGTGCTATTCCCTTCATTTAGAGAGAACTTACCTTGAACCAGTAGCAGTTGCAGATGCCATCTTGCTCCAAGGAGAAGGAAGTCAATTCTCAATTAAATGTTTTCAGAATATGGGAAAAGGGCAATAATCCAGCTCCAGCTCCTTCTAAGTGTCTCACAGTATAACGTTCTGTAGTGAATGAGTTCAGACTCTGGAAAGGTCTTTATGTTTACAATCAGATAGGCCCAACCCCTTTACACATTTAAATATTCTATTCAGGGCAAATTGTTTGGTGAAGGGAGGGAATATCACACCTCTGAGTGGGGGGTTTTCTCACAAGTTGTATTTGCATTAATTCCATTTGAAAACAAAAGGTTGGCAGTTTGGAAAAACTCTCTCCAAAGGTCACTATCTCAAACTCTCATAAATGTTCTGAAGGGGATCAAAAAAATGCAGGGACAATTTAAGGTTGTTCCAGGTGTTATAAATCATTGAATGTATTCAATAGCAGAAGCCTTTATCCAGTAGTATTTACAGCTGTAGTTATGTGACTAAATAAAGTACATTTTCGTTATACCTAATATACAACATAATATGTCATGTGTAAAGCCCTGAAAGCCTATGAAAGTACCAGGGCAGGGCTATGGGCTTTTGGGCCTTTGGGCCTGTGGCATGTGAGCCGATCGAAAGGGTTCAGATCCCCAAATCCGGAGTGGCGGAGATGGGCGCCCTGGAATGGGTTCGCCCCGAGAGAGGGGCCCAAGCCCTGGAAAGCGTTGCGGTTCCGGCGGCGTCCGGTGAGCTCTCGCTGGCCCTTGAAATTCTGGGAAAGAGGGTGTAAATGTCTTTGGGTGTTTTAAAAATCGAAAAAAAAAACTCAAAACTTTGCCAAAATGCTCTCAAATTATAGGTCTAGTCACACTGGAACAGAGCATGTGTGAGATATGACTGTGACTTTCCTCTTTTGGGAACTATGCAGCCTCAAACAGGCTTGTTGTTGCTTAATGGTCAAACCATGATTTTTTCTCTAAATTGTCTGGGGGTCTTTTAACTTATTCTTTAAGAGGCTCCTCTGTCCTCCACTCGTTACCTATATTAATGGCACCTGTTTGAACTTGTTATCAGTATAAAATACACCTGTCCACAACCTCAAACAGTCACACTCCAAACTCTATGCTGGATTATACTATAGCTGAGATCCCAATACCCATGTAAACATAGCTAAACATAGCTTACTGATAGAGCAATGAGGTTAGATCCAATACCCATGTAAACATAGCTTACTGATAGATCAATGAGGTTAGATCCAATACCCATGTAAACATAGCTTACTGGCAGATCAATGAGGTTAGATCCAATACCCATGTAAACATAGCTTACTGATAGATCAATGAGGTTAGATCCAATACCCATGTAAACATAGCTTACTGATAGATCAATGTGTTATGCACGTGAGTGAGGACCCAAAAGCGGTTTAACAAAAACAGAGTCCTTTAATGTCAAAACACAGGTAAGACATAGATCCTCTTCAAATGTATATGATGGCAAAATAAACAACCCGCAGAGAGGGCGACAAAAGAAACATAAAGTCCTTCTGAATATCACAGAAGAGTTCCCCTTCTAGCAGCAGAGGAGAATAGCTGGGTTAGAGTCCCCTTCTAGCAGCAGAGGAGAATAGCTGGGTTGTAGAGGACAGAGGTACCTGATCACACGAAGCATCAGATGAACAGGCAGATTCCGATAGGACAGAACAAGGGTGAAGCAAACGAGACGATAGTTTGGTTCTGGCATGAGAAACTCAAACGAGAATCTGACAAAGACAGAAGCAGGAACAGAGAGAGAAATAGAGACCTAATCAGAGGGAAAAAAGGGAACAGGTGGGAAAAGGGTGAACGAGGTAGTTAGAGAAGATGAGGAGCAGCTGGGGGAAGGAGAGGAAGAGAAGGTAACCTAATACGACCAGCAGAGGGAGAGGGAGTGAAGAGAAAGAACAGGAACAAGACATAATATGACAATACATGACACAATGAGGTTAGATCCAATACCCATGTAAACATAGCTAAACATAGCTTACTGATAGATCAATGAGGTTAGATCCAATACCCATGTAAACATAGCTAAACATAGCTTACTGATAGATCAATGAGGTTAGATCCAATACCCATGTAAACATAGCTTACTGGCAGATCAATGTGGTTAGATCCAATACCCATGTAAACATAGCTAAACATAGCTTACTGATAGATCAATGAGGTCAGATCCAATACCCATCTAAACATAGCTTACTGATAGATCAATGAGGTTAGATCCAATACCCATGTAAACATAGCTTACTGGCAGATCAATGAGGTTAGATCCAATACCCATGTAAACATAGCTAAACATAGCTTACTGATAGATCAATGAGGTCAGATCCAATACCCATCTAAACATAGCTTACTGATAGATCAATGAGGTTAGATCCAATGCCCATGTAAACATAGCTTACTGATAGATCAATGAGGTTAGATCCAATACCCATGTAAACATAGCTAAACATAGCTTACTGATAGATCAATGAGGTTAGATCCAACACCCATGTAAACATAGCTAAACATAGCTTACTGATAGATCAATGAGGTTAGATCCAATACCCATGTAAACATAGCTAAACATAGCTTACTGATAGATCAATGAGGTTAGATCCAATACCCATGTAAACATAGCTTACTGGCAGATCAATGTGGTTAGATCCAATACCCATGTAAACATAGCTAAACATAGTTTACTGATAGATCAATGAGGTCAGATCCAATACCCATCTAAACATAGCTTACTGGCAGATCCATGAGGTTAGATCCAATACCTATGTAAACATAGCTTACTGACAGATCAATGAGGTTAGATCCCAATACCCATGTAAAGATAGCTTACTGGCAGATCAATGAGGTCAGATCCCAATACCCATCTAAACATAGCTTACTGATAGATCAATGAGGTTAGATCCAATACCCATGTAAACATAGCTTACTGACAGATCAATGAGGTTAGATCCAATACCCATGTAAACATAGCTTACTGACAGATCAATGAGGTTAGATCCCAATACCCATCTAAACATAGCTTACTGATAGATCAATGAGGTTAGATCCAATACCCATGTGTTGCGAACAGGTTGATTGTAGCGGTATTCGTTTCGATGGCGAATAACTTTCCGGTTTTATGACCGCGGTGGTTATTGTTGTCGTGGTTTCGTGGAAGAAACCGTTGTTGTGCATCATCTTTCAACGCTCCAATACCTGATAATGACCAAACCTGTTTAGGCTTTTTGAGAATTTAACTTCAATTAACCTGAAAGTGTTCATAGTATAAACATCTGTTGGGTTGGTAGAATGTGGAAAGACCCACCTCATTGGTTAATATTCCCTGTAGAAACATCTGTTAGGTTGGTAGAATGTGGAAAGACCCACCTCATTGGTTAATATTCCCTGTAGAAACATCTGTTAGGTTGGTAGAATGTGGAAAGACTCACCTCATTGGTTAATATTCCCTGTAGTAGAAACATCTGTTGGGTTGGTAGAATGTAGAAGTAGGTTTTAAATTCATACTTATTACAAATCTGCAGTTGTCTGATTATTATATTATTATTTAATGAAATAAATGTAAAAATTCACTTTTTGTCTGGAAATAAAATAAACATTTATCTGCGTTAACCACTCCAGTCAACAGATGGCGATATGCGTTTTTCAGGCGATGCTATCAGAGTGACGTATAATGTAGTGGACGGGACGCTTCTTCAACAACATCTAGTCAGCCACCTCGGTAGCTTCCTAGCGGAAACGTTCAAGCTGTTCAGACTGCTTCGGTATATATTTACTTCTGTATTTGGAACATAATTCTGTCTTTTAACTAGTTTCCCCATTTCATGTCATATTTCCGTTTAGTCAGGTAACGGTAGCTGGCTTGATAAATGAGCCTATCACTAGGCTAGTCGCTAACTAGCTAGGTTAGCTGGCTAACATCCCCGACCATGAGCTCAGCAAGCTACTGCCCTCCTGCTAAAAAAGAGGTCTGCTGGAAGGAGAAAGAAGGTATTTGGCTGAACGTTGTCGTGAAAGAGGAGAATGAAGAGGAGGATGTCACAGTAAACGAAGAAGTCGAGGGTGAGGCTGTTACACAGAAAGAAGAGGAAGAAAACCATTATACTTTTTTTGGAGTGAATGAAGGAGAGATAACTGTCATATTGAAGGAGGAGGAGAGGGAAGAAGAGGAGGAGACAGAAGATCTGAGTAACACCAGTAAGTCCTGTCTTGAAAATAGTTGTTGAACTGATACGAGGTTTTAAAACGGCATTCTACTCTGGTTCTGAGCTTAAATGCCGTTTTTTAATGTAGGAATTGATAAAGCTACACTGTAAGATGTGAATACCATCAAGAAGCTGGCCAACAACAAAACTTTAATGGATTTGCACCCAAAATCACATCTTAAATGTCTCACGGAATGGACTTGCCTTCATTCAATACTGCAATTCCACTGTATTAAACTGGAGGCGATTTCCAGCCCACCGTTGACTGCGGTCAAGTGAGCCGACAGTCGCAAAACGCGGTCAGGCCATCTGCTCTTCGGTTTCTTCCTGAATTTGCGAGCGCGAATACACTTTACGGAATGGCGTTTATTCAGGTAGGGAAACTGAGTTGAATGGACTCTCATGCACAGCTAGTCGAGACGATGGCTACAAATCATTACAAACAAACCGTTTGAAGCACACCTATTCAATCTTCCATAATAAAAATGATACCAAATCGTTTATTTAATTTTCGCGTAATCATAAAGTACTTTATCATTGCCAGAGTGTCAAGCGTAGGCTGGACTGGTGTAAACGCTACAACATACAATGACATTCTAGACCATTCTATAGGCCTCTCTGACTAAGAACCACACAGAGACCTGCATTTTGTAGTGGCTGTAATAACACTTGTGAAAAGTGACTTCAGGTGATTGAGGGATCTGGTCTAGATTAAACGTCATAGGAAGTTTTATCATGTGGAGGTTTCATTCAGGTCTCTGTTTAATTAAATCATCTGTTTGTCTTTGTCAGGAGAGAGACCAGACTCTCCTTCTGACAGCAGGAAGAGTCCTTCAGGGAAACCAGACCCCGAGACGTCCAAACCAGCAGGACGACATCACTGCTCCCAGTGTGGAAAGAGTTTTACTCAGTTAGGGAGCCTGAGAACACATAAGAGAATACACACTGGAGAGAAGCCTTACCACTGTTCCCAATGTGGAATGACGTTTACCCAGTTAGGGAGCCTGCAAACGCATGAGAGGGGACACACAGGGGAAAAGCTTTTCCAATGTTCCCATTGTGGAAAGAGTTTTGGCCAGGTATGAAACCTGAACAAGCATGAGAGGACACACACAGGTAAGAAGATGTACCGCTGCTCCCAGTGTGGAGAGAGATTTACCCGGTTAAGGTACCTGAAAGAGCATGAAAGAATACATACAAATACACAGGAGGAGAAGACATACCACTGCTCTCATTGTGGAAAGACATTTTCCCAGTCAGAAAACCTGAAAACACATGAGAGAATCGAGAGGCTGTGTTCTGACTTGTGTTTTTGACTGAGAATGTGTGTGTTTGTTTGGGCTGTCAGACTTGAGTCCACTTTGTGTAATGTTAGTGCACTATTTTTAATTGTGATTAATCCATTGTCTGAAAGGGTTGAAAACACACTGAAAACATCCAGAATACATCCTATATACAGCTAAAATCTACAATGCCATGTAAACACAAGATGACATTGAGGTTAAATAAAGTGTGATTTATCAATGGAACATATTTTGACAGGTCCACTGTGTGTCTCTGTAGAGTCATAATATCCATAACAACTAGAGGTCAAACAGGGAGATGGTTCCATTCATTTTCCCCACAGGGCTGTGTTTTGTTTAGACTCACCCTGGTGTGATGTTTTGATAACCATGTAAACCTCTCTGGGACAAGGTGACTGAGGACACAGTGTGTTGTCAATTTATTGTCATGTTTTTAAAATGGTATAACTGCCTTTATTTTAGCTGGATTCCAGGAAGAGTAGCTACTGCCTTGGCAGGAACTAATGGGGATCCATATTAAACCCCAGGAAGAGTAGCTGCTGCCTTGGCAGGAACTAATGGGGATCCATAATAAACCCCCAGGAAGAGTAGCTGCTGCCTTGGCAGGAACTAATGGGGATCCATAATAAACCCCCAGGAAGAGTAGCTGCTGCCTTGGCAGGAACTAATGGGGATCCACAATAAACCCCAGGAAGAGTAGCTGCTGTCTTGGCAGGAACTAATGGGGATCCACAATAAACCCCAGGAAGAGTAGCTGCTGCCTTGGCAGGAACTATTGGGGATCCACAATAAACCCCAGGAAGAGTAGCTGCTGCCTTGGCAGGAACTAATGGGGATCCACAATAAATACAAATACTTGTATCAATATATTTGTCTCTCTTTACTCTCAGATTTGAAAATGCTAATTAGCATCAAAGTAGACAACATGCCTACAAATCCCTGCAAGCTCCAGCAAGTCATCTCTAGCCAACACATTTCACAGAACAGTTCACAGAATTGTCCATTGAAATAAATGTTGACAATTGAATCATTGCTACATTAAGGCCTGATTGGTGGAATGCTGCAGAGATGGTTGTCCTTCTGGAAGGTTCTCCCGTCTCCACAGAGGAAATCTGGAGCTCTGTCAGAGTGAACATCGGGTTCTTGTTCACCTCCTTGACCAAGGCCCTTCTCCCCCGATGTCTCAGTTTGGCCGGGTGGCCAGCTCTAGAAAGAGTATTGGTGGTTCCAAACTTCTTCCATTTAAGAATGACGGCGGCCATTGTGTTCATGGGGACCGTCAATGCTGCAGACATTTTTGGTACCTTTCCACAGAGCTGTGCCTCGACACAATCCTGTCTCAGATCTCTACAGACAATTCCTTTGACCTCATGGCTTGGTTTTTGCTCTGACATGCACTGTAAACTGTGGGACCTTATATAGACAGGTGTGTTCCTTTCCAAACCATGACTAATTTATTGAATTTACCACAGGTGGACTCCAATCAAGTTGTAGAATCATCTCAAGGATGATCAATGGAATCAGGATGCATCTGAGATCATTTTCGAGTCTCATAGCAAAGGGTCTGAATACTTAAGTAAATACATTGGCAAAAATGTCTAAAAACCCGTTTTTGGTTTGTTATTATGGGGTTTTGTGTGTAGGTTGATGAGGGGGGAAATTATTCAATTTTAGAATGAAGCTGTAACGTAACTAAATGTGGAATAAGTGAAGGGGTCTGAATACTTAATGAATACACTGTATACCACTGGAAGAGGTTTCTATCATTGGCAGTTTTGTACACAGTCAGGTGATACGTGGTATAGAAAGTCCAATCTTAGGAGAGAACATGGGAGGCACTATACTGTGTGTCTGCAGGTGTCTATCTGGTCGAAACCACTGATACAGGTGCCCCTCCACCCTCTGGTGGGATGGATCATGTCTACAGAGAAACCTACATTCAAATACTTAGATTTGTGTGTATTGGGTATATGTTGTGAAATTGTTAGATATTACTAGTTAGATATTACTGCACTGCCGGAGCTAGAAACACAAGCATTTTGCTACACCTGCAGTAACATTTGCTAAACACGTGTATGTGACCAATAAAATGTGATTTTGATTTGATTTGAAATAAACGTCCTATTTATCAAAGGTGATTTTGGCTGGAGTCAAAATGACTCCAAAGGATTTTAATTTGTTAAAAGTCCATATTGATACAGAAACACTAAACCAGGATTTAGATGTATTAAGAACAAGTTGATTGACAAAGTCATGAAACATTGAATAAACCACATTTTGGCTGTGATAAAAGATATGCCTCTGGGGTCAAAATGATCCATGTCAGAACTATGGTTCTATGTAAATATATAGTGGGTCTAAATGATCCCTGTCAGAACTATGGTTTAATGTAAATATATAGTGGGTCTAAATGATCCATGTCAGAACTATGGTTCAATGTAAATATGTAGTGGGTCTAAATGATCCATGTCAGAACTATGGTTCAATGTAAATATGTAGTGGGTCTAAATGATCCATGTCAGAACTATGGTTCAATGTAAATATGTAGTGGGTCTAAATGATCCATGTCAGAACTATGGTTCAATGTAAATATGTAGTGGGTCTAAATGATCCCTGTCAGAACTATGGTTCAATGTAAATATGTAGTGGGTCTAAATGATCCCTGTCAGAACTATGGTTCAATGTAAATATGTAGTGGGTCTAAATGATCCCTGTCAGAACTATGGTTCAATGTAAATATATAGTGGGTCTAAATGATCCCTGTCAGAACTCTGGTTCAATGTAAATATATAGTGGGTCTAAATGATCCCTGTCAGAACTATGGTTCAATGTAAATATATAGTGGGTCTAAATGATCCCTGTCAGAACTATGGTTCAATGTAAATATATAGTGGGTCTAAATGATCCCTGTCAGAACTCTGGTTCAATGTAAATATGTAGTGGGTCTAAATGATCCCTGTCAGAACAATGGTTCAATTTAAATATGTAGTGGGTCTAAATGATCCATGTCAGAACTATGGTTCAATGTAAATATGTAGTGGGTCTAGAGTTTGTTTTAAATTATCACTCATTAAAAACGAGTCAATCAACACATGCTTTTCTTTGAATGACTTAATATGATAATCAACTTTAATGAAATAAATGAAAAATAAACTTTTGGTTCCTCAACTGCGTTGCCCCTCCAGTCAGCAGATGGCGATGTGCGTCTTTTAGGTTCAGGCGACGCTGCCAGTGTGACGTATAATCTAGTGGACGGGACGCTCCTTCAACAACAACAGTTAGTCACCTCGGTAGCTTTATAGCAAACATAGCTACAACATTCACTCTCTTTACACTGTTTTGGTGTACATTAGTCGCTGTGTATTAAACACACTTCTGTCGTATGTACGTATTGGCCCATTTAATTATATATTTACGTTGTTTGTCAGCTAGCTGGTTTGCTAAATTAGCTTAGAACTAGGCTAGTTGCTAATGCTAGCTAGCGAACATCTCCGACCATAAGTTCACTAAGCTACTCTCCTCCTGCTAAAGAAGAGGAGGTCTTCTGGACGGAGAAAGAAGTTCTCCTGAAAGAGGAGGAGGAAGAGAAGGATGTTTCAATACAAAAACACGTAGAGGGTGAGGCTGTTACCGTGAAAGAAGAAGAGAAAGACGTTTCAGTGGAAGAAAAGGAAGACTCTTTCAGAGTGAAAGAGGAGGAGGATGTTACAGTAAAAGAAGAGGAAGCGGAGAGAGAGGAGGCTGCAGTTTATGGAGTGAAAGAGGGGGAGATGACTGTCACATCGAAAAAGGAGGAAGACTAAGAGGAGGAAACTGGATATCTGGGCCCGGTTTCCCCAACGCATCTTAACGCATCCTATGGTTCTAACGGTGAACTCAGCCGTAAGATGGTTTTGAGAAACCGGGCCGTGATTAACACTAGTAAGTACTGTCTTAAAAACAGAGGCACAAACTCTGCAGTTGTTGAACTGATGTGTGGTGTTAAAGGGGAAATATGTAATTGCTACATTTATATTATTTATAGCCATTGATTCTTGAAGAATATAACACATACCTCATGAGCTTAGTTCAACTGTTGTACCCCATCAGAACCCCAAATAAGATTTTTTACACCAATGTTTAGAAACAATGTGAATCAACACTGTATAGCCTCAACATGGTTAAAACTATCATGTTGATTTCATGGATGGTCAGTCCTTGCATCCGTAGGTCTGTCTATGAATTTGAGAGTAGTTACATTTCTCCAGACCCATCCATCATCTTATTACCAAAACAGTGGTGGAATGACATCTTTGTTATTGTTTGAACTGCAGATTGGTTGATCGATTGATTTGGCTTTTTTAAAGGGACAACCTAGGATTTAAACGGCAACAAAATGGCTGCCCTGAGACTTGGTTTGGTAAACAGCTGAGGGATGGGGGCTGGAGAAATGTAACCACTCTCACATTCAATTCATTGCCCTCTTGCGCCTATTTTAGCAAACACAGTAAGGGGCTTATATTGGTGACCAAAGGTTGTCTGGCACACTTGTTAGGTGTTCAGCAACTGTAATAACGTATTTATAGCCTACAATCATCAATGTTACTACTAATGTGAAAACAAGACAAAATATGACTATTGTTGCTCACTTGACTGTCTTAAGACAATTGTCAAATCATTGTAACATTCATTACAGACAATTGTTGTACAACATCATGGCTACGCTGTTGGCATCACCTTTTACAGTGGATTTCTGCTGTTGTGGGCCTTTAACCATCTGTCTGACTTGTTGTTTACACAGGAGAGAGACATGACTATCGTGGATCCTCTGGGGAGCCTCAACATCATGATGCTAACGAGGCAGAGAAGAGTCTCTCCAGATCATATCACCTCAAGAAACATCAGTGGAGACCAACAGGGAAGAAATCTCACTGCTGCTCTAACTGTGGGAAGAGTTACTTAATATCAAATTCACTAAAAGTACACATGAGAATTCACACTGGAGAGAAACCTTATAGCTGTGATCAATGTGGGAAGAATTTTAATCAGTCAAGCAGCCTGTTATCTCACCAGAGAACACACACAGGAGAGGAACCTTACAGCTGTTATCAATATGGGAAGAGTTTTACTCAGTCAAGCAGCCTGTTGTCTCACCAGAGAACACACACAGGAGAGAAATCTTACAGCTGTTATCAATGTGGGAAGAATTTTACTCAGTCAAGCAACCTGGTATCACACCAGAGAACACACACAGGAGAGAAATCTTATAGCTGTGAACAATGTGGGAAGAATTTTACTACATCTAGTCATCTGATTATACACCGGAGAACACACACAGGAGAGAAACCTTATAGCTGTGAACAATGTGGGAAGAGTTGTACTACATCTAGTCATCTGATTATACACCAGAGAACACACACAGGAGAGAAACCTCCTAGCTGTGATCAATGTGACAAGAGATACTCTGATAAAAGATCTCTGATCAAACATCAGAAAATACATTAATGATGGAATTGTTTCATGATATCAATGAATTAATGTCACAATGTATAATGTTTAAACATTGTAGTAGGAGTATTTTAATGATGTCACAATGTAGAACACTAAACGTTTGCCCCCTACATTTTAGAAGGAGTATTTTAATGATGTCACAATGTAGAATGTTTTAACATTGTAGAATGAGTATTTTAATAATGTCACAATGTAGAATGTTTAAACATTGTAGAAGGAGTATTTTAATGATGTCACAATGTAGAACACTAAACGTTTGCCCCCTCAATTGATTTCTGCATGATATGGATATTAGCCTCAGGGGGAAAATCCAGGCTCTGAATTGAAAGAGTGCTATTTATATGATATAACAGAAAGTGACTAACACAAAAAGAGCTGTGTTACACTTACAGCATTGGTGACCCACTTGAATCAAAATGTAGCTAGATGTTTTCTACAAGTTGTCATCTAACCAGTGATGTACACATTATTCCCAGATTCCATGTGGTTTTTGAGCTGTTAGTTTTAACAGGACAACCTCATCTCCCCACTCTCACACAAATGATTTCAACATGATATCGATGAGGGATGAAAAATAAGTGTTGCGTTCCTTTGTTTAACGACCTCTAAATGTAAATGCATCTCTCCAAAATGTAGCTGACTGTCTTCTGCAGGTTGTCCTCTAACCAGGGAGGTAAAATATATCTCCCATTTCCATGTGTTTTTTTAGTTGTGTTAGTTTCAACAGCACCAACAACCTGATTTGTCCTCTAACCAGGGAGGTAAAATATATCTCCCATTTCCATGTGTTTTTAGTTGTGTTAGTTTCAACAGCACCAACAACCTGATTTGTCCTCTAACCAGGGAGGTAAAATATATCTCCCATTTCCATGTGTTTTTAGTTGTGTTAGTTTCAACAGCACCAACAACCTGATTTGTCCTCTAACCAGGGAGGTAAAATATATCTCCCATTTCCATGTGTTTTTAGTTGTGTTAGTTTCAACAGCACCTACAACCTGATTTGTCCTCTAACCAGGGAGGTAAAATATATCTCCCATTTCCATGTGTTTTTAGTTGTGTTAGTTTCAACAGCACCTACTACCTGATTTGTCCTCTAACCAGGGAGGTAAAATATATCTCCCATTTCCATGTGTTTTTAGTTGTGTTAGTTTCAACAGCACCAACAACCTGATTTGTCCTCTAACCAGGGAGGTAAAATATATCTCCCATTTCCATGTGTTTTTAGTTGTGTTAGTTTCAACAGCACCTACAACCTGATTTGTCCTCTAACCAGGGAGGTAAAATATATCTCCCATTTCCATGTGTTTTTAGTTGTGTTAGTTTCAACAGCACCAACAACCTGATTTGTCCTCTAACCAGGGAGGTAAAATATATCTCCCATTTCCATGTGTTTTTAGTTGTGTTAGTTTCAACAGCACCAACAACCTGATTTGTCCTCTAACCAGGGAGGTAAAATATATCTCCCATTTCCATGTGTTTTTAGTTGTGTTAGTTTCAACAGCACCAACAACCTGATTTGTCCTCTAACCAGGGAGGTAAAATATATCTCCCATTTCCATGTGTTTTTAGTTGTGTTAGTTTCAACAGCACCAACAACCTGATTTGTCCTCTAACCAGGGAGGTAAAATATATCTCCCATTTCCATGTGTTTTTAGTTGTGTTAGTTTCAACAGCACCAACAACCTGATTTGTCCTCTAACCAGGGAGGTAAAATATATATCCCATTTCCATGTGTTTTTAGTCGTGTTAGTTTCAACAGCACCAACAACCTGATTTGTCCTCTAACCAGGGAGGTAAAATATATCTCCCATTTCCATGTGTTTTTAGTTGTGTTAGTTTCAACAGCACCAACAACCTGATTTGTCCTCTAACCAGGGAGGTAAAATATATATCCCATTTCCATGTGTTTTTAGTCGTGTTAGTTTCAACAGCACCAACAACCTGATTTGTCCTCTAACCAGGGAGGTAAAATATATCTCCCATTTCCATGTGTTTTTAGTTGTGTTAGTTTCAACAGCACCAACAACCTGATTTGTCCTCTAACCAGGGAGGTAAAATATATATCCCATTTCCATGTGTTTTTAGTCGTGTTAGTTTCAACAGCACCAACAACCTGATTTCCCCCCTAATTGATATCAGTGATTTATTGCTACTTGTCAGAACAACAGTGTTTCTGGTGCTGGTGCATTTTAAAAGGTGCTTGTTTCAGTAAGATGATTATTGTTGCAGATGTTTGTGCAGATGGTACATTTTATGTTGAGGTTTTCAGTATCACAAATGGTTTCTGCATATTGGTTATTAATTTGGACACATTAAAGCTGTGTTTTGACATTGGGCTGTACCACCAAGCTAAATGTCGTTGAAAAGACGTTGAAAAGAAGACGATACCCAACGTCCAATAGACGTTTGGTTTTAGTTGAAGGTTTTAAATATTTATTTTCAGGTTGTTGTTAATAACGACTTGAAAACAACTTAATTTCAAAGTTCTTACAGTTTAGACACATTGACTGTTGTGGAAAATATTGAATCAACTATTTCACCAAACCAGAACCTGTGAATTCAACTAGACTTTATTACAAACAGTAACAAAGCTGAACAATTCCATGGAAGAACTGACTCTTCATTCTTAGTACTTGGCTTTTATACAGTCTGACCCTTATATAACATTCTAACCACTACCCTGCTGCCCCAATAATACACTAAATACATGTAATATAGCCTATACAGTCTGATCCTTACATAACATTCTAACCACTAGGCTGCTGCCCCAATAATACACTAAATACATGTAATATAGCCTATACAGTCTGATCCTTACATAACATTCTAACCACTACCCTGCTGCCCCAATAATACACTAAATACATGTAATATAGCCTATACAGTCTGATCCTTATATAACATTCTAACCACTACCCTGCTGCCCCAATAATACACTAAATGCATGTAATATAGCCTATACAGTCTGATCCTTACATAACATTCTAACCACTACCCTGCTGCCCCAATAATACACTAAATACATGTAATATAGCCTATACAGTCTGATCCTTACATAGCATTCTAACCACTAGGCTACCCTGCTGCCCCAATACTACACTAGATACATGTAATATAGCCTATACAGTCTGATCCTTACATAACATTCTAACCACTACCCTGCTGCCCCAATAATACACTAAATACATGTAATATAGCCTATACAGTCTGATCCTTACATAACATTCTAACCACTACCCTGCTGCCCCAATAATACACTAAATACATGTAATATAGCCTATACAGTCTGATCCTTACATAACATTCTAACCACTACCCTGCTGCCCCAATAATACACTAAATACATGTAATATAGCCTATACAGTCTGATCCTTACATAACATTCTAACCACTAGGCTACCCTGCTGCCCCAATAATACACTAAATACATGTAATATAGCCTATACAGTCTGATCCTTATATAACATTCTAACCACTACCCTGCTGCCCCAATAATACACTAAATACATGTAATATAGCCTATACAGTCTGATCCTTACATAACATTCTAACCACTAGGCTACCCTGCTGCCCCAATAATACACTAAATACATGTAATATAGCCTATACAGTCTGATCCTTACATAACATTCTAACCACTAGGCTACCCTGCTGCCCCAATAATACACTAAATACATGTAATATAGCCTATACAGTCTGATCCTTATATAACATTCTAACCACTACCCTGCTGCCCCAATAATACACTAAATACATGTAATATAGCCTATACAGTCTGATCCTTACATAACATTCTAACCACTAGGCTACCCTGCTGCCCCAATAATACACTAAATACATGTAATATAGCCTATACAGTCTGATCCTTACATAACATTCTAACCACTACCCTGCTGCCCCAATAATACACTAAATACATGTAATATAGCCTATACAGTCTGATCCTTACATAACATTCTAACCACTACCCTGCTACCCCAATAATACACTAAATACATGTAATATAGCCTATACAGTCTGATCCTTACATAACATTCTAACCACTACCCTGCTGCCCCAATAATACACTAAACACATGTAATATAGCCTATACAGTCTGATCCTTACATAACATTCTAACCACTAGGCTACCCTGCTGCCCCAATAATACACTAAATACATGTAATATAGCCTATACAGTCTGATCCTTACATAACATTCTAACCACTAGGCTACCCTGCTGCCCCAATAATACACTAAACACATGTAATATAGCCTATACAGTCTGATCCTTACATAACATTCTAACCACTAGGCTACCCTGCTGCCCCAATAATACACTAAATACATGTAATATAGCCTATACAGTCTGATCCTTACATAACATTCTAACCACTAGGCTACCCTGCTGCCTCAATAATACACTAAATACATGTAATATAGCCTATACAGTCTGATCCTTACATAACATTCTAACCACTACCCTGCTGCCCCAATAATACACTAAATACATGTAATATAGCCTATACAGTCTGATCCTTACATAACATTCTAACCACTAGGCTACCCTGCTGCCCCAATAATACACTAAATACATGTAATATAGCCTATACAGTCTGATCCTTACATAACATCATCACTCCACTTTATGAATCTAGTTGTCTTGCTTAGTTTCCATTCTCTTATTGGCTCAGACATTGGGGCATAGATTCTATTGGTGGTGACATGCACACTCCTACTGGTGTCTAACTGATTATCTAATGTTCCTGTCCACAGGTCTTCACAAGATCAGACTGAGACACAAGTTCAGACCGATGTTGTCTGTGTGATTAACCCATGTGTGTGTCCAGTAGCCTTCACAAGTTCAGACCGATGTTGTCTATGTGATTAACCCATGTGTGTGTCCAGTAGCCTTCACCAGATCAGACTGATGTTGTCTGTGTGATTAACCCATGTGTGTCCAGTAGCCTTCACCAGATCAGACTGATGTTGTCTGTGTGATTAACCCATGTGTGTGTCCAGTAGCCTTCACAAGTTCAGACCGATGTTGTCTATGTGATTAACCCATGTGTGTGTCCAGTAGCCTTCACCAGATCAGACTGATGTTGTCTGTGTGATTAACCCATGTGTGTGTCCAGTAGCCTTCACAAGTTCAGACCGATGTTGTCTATGTGATTAACCCATGTGTGTGTCCAGTATCCTTCACCAGATCAGATATGGTTCAGACCAGACACGTCTTGTTAGTCTTTCCTCATCTACACAGATTCTGTTTATGTTCTGTTTTTACATGTCTAGTAGTTGACTCAATGTTGATCCAGCTTTGTACAGTCAGATGGGCTCAGCCTTCATTCTGCTAACACATGTCTAGTAGTTGACTCGATGTTGATCCAGCTTTGTACAGTCAGATGGGCTCAGCCTTCATTCTGCTAACACATGTCTAATAGTTGACTCGATGTTGATCCAGCTTTGTACAGTCAGATGGGCTCAGCCTTCATTCTGCTAACACATGTCTAATAGTTGACTCGATGTTGATCCAGCTTTGTACAGTCACATGGGCTCAGCCTTCATTCTGCTAACACATGTCTAATAGTTGACTCAATGTTGATCCAGCTTTGTACAGTCAGATGGGCTCAGCCTTCATTCTGCTAACACATGTCTAATAGTTGACTCAATGTTGATCCAGCTTTGTACAGTCAGATGGGCTCAGCCTTCATTCTGCTAACACATGTCTAATAGTTGACTCAATGTTGATCCAGCTTTGTACAGTCAGATGGGCTCAGCCTTCATTCTGCTAACACATGTCTAATAGTTGACTCAATGTTGATCCAGCTTTGTACAGTCAGATGGGCTCAGCCTTCATTCTGCTAACACATGTCTAATAGTTGACTCAATGTTGATCCAGCTTTGTACAGTCAGATGGGCTCAGCCTTCATTCTGCTAACACATGTCTAATAGTTGACTCAATGTTGATCCAGCTTTGTACAGTCAGATGGGCTCAGCCTTCATTCTGCTAACACATGTCTAATAGTTGACTCGATGTTGATCCAGCTTTGTACAGTCAGATGGGCTCAGCCTTCATTCTGCTAACACATGTCTAATAGTTGACTCGATGTTGATCCAGCTTTGTACAGTCACATGGGCTCAGCCTTCATTCTGCTAACACATGTCTAGTAGTTGACTCGATGTTGATCCAGCTTTGTACAGTCAGATGGGCTCAGCCTTCATTCTGCTAACACATGTCTAGTAGTTGACTCGATGTTGATCCAGCTTTGTACAGTCAGATGGGCTCAGCCTTCATTCTGCTAACACATGTCTAGTAGTTGACTCGATGTTGATCCAGCTTTGTACAGTCAGATGGGCTCAGCCTTCATTCTGCTAACACATGTCTAATAGTTGACTCGATGTTGATCCAGCTTTGTACAGTCACATGGGCTCAGCCTTCATTCTGCTAACACATGTCTAATAGTTGACTCGATGTTGATCCAGCTTTGTACAGTCAGATGGGCTCAGCCTTCATTCTGCTAACACATGTCTAGTAGTTGACTCGATGTTGATCCAGCTTTGTACAGTCAGATGGGCTCAGCCTTCATTCTGCTAACACATGTCTAATAGTTGACTCGATGTTGATCCAGCTTTGTACAGTCACATGGGCTCAGCCTTCATTCTGCTAACACATGTCTAATAGTTGACTCGATGTTGATCCAGCTTTGTACAGTCAGATGGGCTCAGCCTTCATTCTGCTAACACATGTCTAATAGTTGACTCGATGTTGATTCAGCTTTGTACAGTCACATGGGCTCAGCCTTCATTCTGCTAACACATGTCTAGTAGTTGACTCGATGTTGATCAAGCTTTGTACAGTCACATGGGCTCAGCCTTCATTCTGCTAACACATGTCTAATAGTTGACTCGATGTTGATCCAGCTTTGTACAGTCAGATGGGCTCAGCCTTCATTCTGCTAACACATGTCTAATAGTTGACTCGATGTTGATCCAGCTTTGTACAGTCAGATGGGCTCAGCCTTCATTCTGCTAACACATGTCTAATAGTTGACTCGATGTTGATCCAGCTTTGTACAGTCAGATGGGCTCAGCCTTCATTCTGCTAACACATGTCTAATAGTTGACTCGATGTTGATCCAGCTTTGTACAGTCAGATGGGCTCAGCCTTCATTCTGCTAACACATGTCTAATAGTTGACTCGATGTTGATCCAGCTTTGTACAGTCACATGGGCTCAGCCTTCATTCTGCTAACACATGTCTAATAGTTGACTCGATGTTGATCCAGCTTTGTACAGTCACATGGGCTCAGCCTTCATTCTGCTAACACATGTCTAATAGTTGACTCGATGTTGATCCAGCTTTGTACAGTCAGATGGGCTCAGCCTTCATTCTGCTTACACATGTCTAATAGTTGACTCGATGTTGATCCAGCTTTGTACAGTCACATGGGCTCAGCCTTCATTCTGCTAACACATGTCTAATAGTTGACTCGATGTTGATCCAGCTTTGTACAGTCACATGGGCTCAGCCTTCATTCTGCTAACACATGTCTAATAGTTGACTCGATGTTGATCCAGCTTTGTACAGTCACATGGGCTCAGCCTTCATTCTGCTAACACATGTCTAGTAGTTGACTCGATGTTGATCCAGCTTTGTACAGTCAGATGGGCTCAGCCTTCATTCTGCTAACACATGTCTAGTAGTTGACTCGATGTTGATCCAGCTTTGTACAGTCAGATGGGCTCAGCCTTCATTCTGCTAACACATGTCTAGTAGTTGACTCGATGTTGATCCAGCTTTGTACAGTCAGATGGGCTCAGCCTTCATTCTGCTAACACATGTCTAATAGTTGACTCGATGTTGATCCAGCTTTGTACAGTCACATGGGCTCAGCCTTCATTCTGCTAACACATGTCTAATAGTTGACTCGATGTTGATCCAGCTTTGTACAGTCAGATGGGCTCAGCCTTCATTCTGCTAACACATGTCTAGTAGTTGACTCGATGTTGATCCAGCTTTGTACAGTCAGATGGGCTCAGCCTTCATTCTGCTAACACATGTCTAATAGTTGACTCGATGTTGATCCAGCTTTGTACAGTCACATGGGCTCAGCCTTCATTCTGCTAACACATGTCTAATAGTTGACTCGATGTTGATCCAGCTTTGTACAGTCAGATGGGCTCAGCCTTCATTCTGCTAACACATGTCTAATAGTTGACTCGATGTTGATTCAGCTTTGTACAGTCACATGGGCTCAGCCTTCATTCTGCTAACACATGTCTAGTAGTTGACTCGATGTTGATCAAGCTTTGTACAGTCACATGGGCTCAGCCTTCATTCTGCTAACACATGTCTAATAGTTGACTCGATGTTGATCCAGCTTTGTACAGTCAGATGGGCTCAGCCTTCATTCTGCTAACACATGTCTAATAGTTGACTCGATGTTGATCCAGCTTTGTACAGTCAGATGGGCTCAGCCTTCATTCTGCTAACACATGTCTAATAGTTGACTCGATGTTGATCCAGCTTTGTACAGTCAGATGGGCTCAGCCTTCATTCTGCTAACACATGTCTAATAGTTGACTCGATGTTGATCCAGCTTTGTACAGTCAGATGGGCTCAGCCTTCATTCTGCTAACACATGTCTAATAGTTGACTCGATGTTGATCCAGCTTTGTACAGTCACATGGGCTCAGCCTTCATTCTGCTAACACATGTCTAATAGTTGACTCGATGTTGATCCAGCTTTGTACAGTCACATGGGCTCAGCCTTCATTCTGCTAACACATGTCTAATAGTTGACTCGATGTTGATCCAGCTTTGTACAGTCAGATGGGCTCAGCCTTCATTCTGCTTACACATGTCTAATAGTTGACTCGATGTTGATCCAGCTTTGTACAGTCACATGGGCTCAGCCTTCATTCTGCTAACACATGTCTAATAGTTGACTCGATGTTGATCCAGCTTTGTACAGTCACATGGGCTCAGCCTTCATTCTGCTAACACATGTCTAATAGTTGACTCGATGTTGATCCAGCTTTGTACAGTCACATGGGCTCAGCCTTCATTCTGCTAACACATGTCTAATAGTTGACTCGATGTTGATCCAGCTTTGTACAGTCACATGGGCTCAGCCTTCATTCTGCTTACACATGTCTAATAGTTGCCTCGATGTTGATCCAGCTTTGTACAGTCAGATGGGCTCAGCCTTCATTCTGCTAACACATGTCTAATAGTTGACTCGATGTTGATCCAGCTTTGTACAGTCAGATGGGCTCAGCCTTCATTCTGCTAACACATGTCTAGTAGTTGACTCGATGTTGATCCAGCTTTGTACAGTCAGATGGGCTCAGCCTTCATTCTGCTAACACATGTCTAATAGTTGACTCGATGTTGATCCAGCTTTGTACAGTCAGATGGGCTCAGCCTTCATTCTGCTAACACATGTCTAATAGTTGACTCGATGTTGATCCAGCTTTGTACAGTCAGATGGGCTCAGCCTTCATTCTGCTAACACATGTCTAATAGTTGACTCGATGTTGATCCAGCTTTGTACAGTCACATGGGCTCAGCCTTCATTCTGCTAACACATGTCTAGTAGTTAAACTCATATTGATTATTCTATCTACTTACAAGAGAACAGTATAGTTACCAGATGTCTGGAAAATCCGCCCACACAGTCAGTTAGGAACAAATAGTTATTTACAATGACGGCCAATCCCGGACAACGCTGGGCCCATTGTATATTACTTACTTACTTACTTACACACAGAACTACTAGTCACCCCTCCACTCTCTCTCTGATTCCAGGCCCCAGACAGACAGAACAGCAACACCGTCAGAACTATAGCAGTCTTCATTCTGAAATGACTCTGGTCTTCTTCAGAAGTAGTGCAGTAGTCTACAGGGTTCAGAACTCACCTTTTTAAACACTTCTTATCACTCATATCATGAGGTTTCCCGAAGGCGCCAGGCTCCCCAGCATTATGCAGTCCTGCACAATCATTACGCACAAACTTTGAAAGTGTTTATTTATCAGACCCACATATATAATAAATATATAATATTCATATATTCATTTGCTTTTAGTACTCACACATGAATCATATCCTGTTTGCAGGTCATGTGTTTTGAGCCAGCAGTAAAAACACACTGACAGGAGAGTTCCTCTTATGGCCACTAGGTGGAAATCTGGTGTCATAGACGCAGGACTGCAGACTAGAAAGAACAATTGTCCCAATTATCCTCCTTTCTCCTAAAGTGTGCACATGTTCCCTTCACTGAAATGACTGGTTTACTAAATATGGTGGAAACTCCCACTTGATAACAAAAGGTAGAGTCCTCTGAGTGGAACGGTGTGACAAACAGTACCTCCTCTCCTCTTCTCCCCTCTCCCTCTCCTCTCCCTCTCCTCTCCTCTCCCTCTCCTCTTCTCCCTTCTCCCTCTCCTCTCCTCTCCTCTCCTCTCCTCTCCTCTTCTCCCCCCTCTCCTCTCCTCTCCTCTCCCTCTCCCCTTCTCCCAACCTCCTCCTCTCCTCTCCTCTCCTCTCCTCTCCTCTCCTCTCCTCTCCTCTCCTCTCCTCTCCTCTCCTCTCCTCTCCCTCTCCTCTTCTCCCCCCTCTCCTCCCCTCTCCCATCCTCCTCTTCTCCCCCCTCTCCCCTTCTCCCCTCTCCCTCTCCTTCTCCCCTCTCCCTCTCCTCTTCTCCCTCTCCCTCTCCTCTTCTCCAACTCTCCCTCTCCTCTTCTCCCCCCTCTCCCTCTCCTCTCCTCTCCCCTTCTCCCCTCTTCCTCTCCTCTTCTCCCCCCTCTTCTCCCCCTCTCCTCTTCTCTCCTCTTCTCCCCTCTTCCTCTTCTCTCCCCTCCTCTCCTCTCCTCTCCTCTCGTCTCCTCTTCATCTTTTTGTCACTGACTTCTCACCAGTGATGTCATCATAACCAGTATCCTTTTCCTCTCTTGGCCCAGCCCAGCCTGACCCTGACATATAGCATCAGGCCTGTTGAGTTGACCTGGGTAACAGACCTCTAGCTCCTACACCACATCCCCCCTTCTCCTGCTCTAACATGAGACCTCATCAGTACTCATTTTGGGTGCTGGTACTGTTTATATTTAGGTGCTGGAACATTAAGCCAATATTCTATAAGAGGTGAACTCAAGCAGTAGAAAGTTAGAGGTGATGTGTTGTTCCATGTTCCAACATCTAGTGGAAAACCTTCCCAGAAGAGTGGAGGCTGTTATAGCAGCAATGTTCCATCATCTAGTGGAAAGCCTTCCCAGAACAGTGGAGGCTGTTATAGCAGCAATGTTCCAACATCTAGTGGAAAGCCTTCCCAGAAGAGTGGAGGCTGTTATAGCAGCAATGTTCCAACATCTAGAGAAAAGCCTTCCCAGAAGAGTGGAGGCTGTTATAGCAGCAAATGGGGGGGACTAAATCCATGCAAATGCCCATGATTTTGGATTGGGATGTTTGACGAGCAGGTGTCCACATACTTTTGTTGATTTTGTGTATATACTGCAGGCAGGCAGGCAGGCAGGCCCTCATCTCCTCTTCTCCCTTCTCTCCTCTCCTCTTCTCCCCCTCTCATCTCCTCTTCTACCCCCTCTCTTCTCCTCTTCTCCCTTCTCTCCTCTCCTCTTCTCCCCCCTCTCCTCTCCTCTTCTCCCTTCTCTCCTCTCCTCTTCTCTCCCCTCTCCTCTCCTCTTCTCCCCCCTCTCCTCTCCTCTTCTCCCCTCTCCTCTTCTCCCTTCTCTCCTCTCCTCTTCTCCCCCTCTCCTCTTCTCCCTTCTCTCCTCTCCTCTTCTCCCCCCTCTCCTCTCCTCTTCTCCCTTCTCTCCTCTCCTCTTCTCTCCCCTCTCCTCTTCTCCCTTCTCTCCTCTCCTCTTCTCCCTTCTCTCCTCTACTCCCTCCTCTCCTCTCCCTTCTCTCCTCTCCTCTTCTCCCCTCTCCTCTTCTCCCTTCTCTCCTCTCCTCTTCTCCCCCTCTCCTCTTCTCCCTTCTCTCCTCTCCTCTTCTCCCCCCTCTCCTCTCCTCTTCTCCCTTCTCTCCTCTCCTCTTCTCTCCCCTCTCCTCTTCTCCCTTCTCTCCTCTCCTCTTCTCCCTTCTCTCCTCTACTCCCTCCTCTCCTCTCCCTTCTCTCCTCTCCTCTTCTCTCCCCTCTCCTCTTCTCTCTTCTATCCTCTCCTCTCCTCTTCTCTCGCCTCTCCTCTTTTCCCTTCTCCCCTCTCCTCTTCTCCCTTCTCTCCTCTCCTCTTCTCCCCTCTCCTCTTCTCCCTTCTCTCCTCTCCTCTTCTCCCCCTCTCCTCTTCTCCCTTCTCTCCTCTCCTCTTCTCCCCCCTCTCCTCTCCTCTTCTCCCTTCTCTCCTCTCCTCTTCTCTCCCCTCTCCTCTTCTCCCTTCTCTCCTCTCCTCTTCTCCCTTCTCTCCTCTACTCCCTCCTCTCCTCTCCCTTCTCTCCTCTCCTCTTCTCTCCCCTCTCCTCTTCTCTCTTCTATCCTCTCCTCTCCTCTTCTCTCGCCTCTCCTCTTTTCCCTTCTCCCCTCTCCTCTTCTCCCTTCTCTCCTCTCCTCTTCTCCCTTCTCTCCTCTCCTCTTCTCCCTTCTCTCCTCTCCTCTTCTCCCCCTCTCCTCTTCTCCCTTCTCTCCTCTCCTCTTCTCCCTTCTCTCCTCTTCTCCCCCCTCTCCTCTCCTCATCTCCCCCCTCTCCTCTCCTCATCTCCCCCCTCTCCTCTTCTCCCCCCTCTCCTCTCCTCTTCTGCCCCCTCTCCTCTCCTTTTCTCCCCCCTCCTCTCCTCTTCTCCCCCCTCTCCTCTTCTCCTACCTCTCCTCTCCTCTTCTCCCCCTCTCCTCTTCTCCTCCCTCTCCTCTCCTCTTCTCCCCTTTCTCCTTCTTCTACCTCCCCTTACTTTATTTAATATAAATTAAAGGATGGGAGGGAGACAGAGAGGGGGAGGGGGAGGGAAGTAGGGTAGAGAGGGAGGAGGGGGAGAGAGAGAGAATATATTTTTTATCACTGTCTTCTCACCAGTGATGTCATCATAACCAGTAACCTGTTCCTCTCTTACTCATTTTGGGTGCTGGTACTGTTTCTATGTAGGTGCTGAAACATTAAGCTAATATTCTATAAGAGGTGAACTAAAGCAGTAGAAAGTTAGAGGTGATATTATAGGACACTATGTGTAACTTTGCTGCTCTGTCAGCAGTTTCCTGTGGAGTTTTTTTAACATATCAGTTTGCTGTAGTGTGTTCAACCACTGATCCAAGATAAGTTGCTAAGAAGTTAATCTCACATCATTGACGTTAGGACGTAATGAGAGAGAAGTCATATAGCCTAGCAGTATTTTCCACTCTTCAGTCCACTCTTTATGACAGCAGACTGTGGAGCCCCAGTTAGAGGCAGATATGATACCTGCAGTGGTACTGATGACCCTGTTGTGGAGCACAGGTAGGATTTTGTTACACTGATATACACTTGTGACAGTTACTGAGATATGTTTTGATATTATAAGATATATTATAATTTGCAGGGTTAGTAAAATAACATGCAACTGGAAGCAGACAGTAAAAATGTGTCTCAAAGCAGGACAATGATGTGATCACCTGTAAATGTACTTTACTGTAGTCTAACTGTCCATCTGGGGACAGGCACTAATGTCAGTTAAGTTGTGATGGTGTCATGCATCTGACTGTTGTATATTCAGTGTGTCAATGATTGATTGTATCTGTCTCTATGTAAATGAATGAGAGTATATATTATGTATTATATATTATATTGGTGTTATGTTAGAGTAGGAGAAGGGAGGGGTGTAGATGATAGAGGTCTATGAGCTGAGTCAAGATCAACAGGTTCAACACTATACGTCACGAAGAGAGAGAGAATGAAAGAGAGAGAGATGAGAAGAGAGGAGGGGTGGGGAGAGAGATTTGAGGAGGAGGAGAGAGAGAGGGTAGGGAGAGAGGAGGGTTGGGGAGAGAGAAAGGGAGGGGAGAGAGAGAGAGGGTAGGGAGAGAGAAAGGGAGGGGAGAGAGAAAGTGAGGGGCGATGGGAAAGGAGGGCATAGAGCAAGATAGGTGAGAGAAGAGGGTAGGGAAGAGAGAGAAGGGTAGAGTAGAGAGGAGGGTAGGGGGAAGAGGGTAGGGTAGAGAGAAGGGGAGGGGAGAGAGGAGGGTAGGGGATAGAGGGTAGGGTAGAGAGAAGGGGAGGGGAGAACAGAGGGAAGGGGAGAGTGGAGGGTAGGAGAGAGAAGGGTAGAGTAGAGACGATGGGAGGGGAGGGAATAGAGAGATTTGCGGAGGAGAGAAGAGGGTAGGGGAAAGAGGAGGGTAGGGGAGAGAGGAGGGTGGAGGAGAGATGGGGAATGTGTTTACACATGGGTGTTGTTGCACCATACCACTGTCTTCCCCATCATATCATGAAAGGTCATGTTATGTTGATTTAACCTCTGCCTCTCTCTTCCTCTGTCTCTCTCTTTCTCCTCTGTCTCACTCTTTCTCCTCAGATCTCCAGGCTCAAAGCGTCAGTCCACCAGGTAGGTAGAGTATAAATATACAGTGATTATAGCAGTTCAATATTAGTCAACTTTATTATCCCACATGAAGAAAGTCATGTGTCCATACAAACCATTCTAAAACCCAATAACAAGTAGTGTTTTATGGAACTACTAATACTTGACATATTATATATTATATTGGTCTGATGTTAGAGAGGGAGAAGGGGGGTGTAGATGATAGAGGTCTGTTACCAAGGCAACAGGTCTGATGCTATCTGTCAGGAAGAGAGAGAGAGGAACAGAGAGAGAGAGAGAAGGCGTGGAGAGAAAGTGAGATGTCAACAGAGATAGGGCTGACAGACTAACATGCAGCCAACTGAATATCTTGTCTTTACTGACTTCTCACCAGTGATGTCATCATAACCAGCAACCTTTTACACTCTTGGTCTGGCTCAGCTTGACCCCTGACCTCTGATATTAATGATTTAAAAAATGATTTAAAAAAAATGTAATTAGATTTAATCTCATCTGCAAAGACAGTTACACATTTGCATGGAAGGGGAATGTACACTACATTACCAAAAGTATGTGGACACCTGCTCATCTAATATCTCATTCCAAAATCTTGGGCATTAATATGGAGTTGGTCCCCCTTTGCTGCTATAACAGCCTCCACTGTTCTGCGAAGACTTTCCACTAGAAGATGGAACATTGTTGCTATAACAGCCTCCACTGTTCTGGGAAGGCTTTCCACTAGAAGATGGAACATTGCTGTGGGGACTTGCTTCCATTCTGCCACAACAGCATTAGTGAGGTTGTGCGATTAGGCCTGGCTCAGTCAACGTTTCAATTCATCCCTAAAGGTATTCAATGGGGTTTAGGTCAGGGCTCTGTGAAGGCCAGTAAAGTTCTTCCACATCGATCTCAACAAACTATTTCTGTATGGACCTCGCTTTGTGTACAGGGGCATTGTCATGCTGAAACAGGAAAGGGCTTTCCCCAAACTGTTGCCACAAAGTTGGAAACACAGAATTGTCTAGAATGTCATTGTATGCTGTAGCGATTAGATTTCCCTTCATTGAAACTAAGGGGCCTAACACGATCCATTAAAAACAACCCCAGACCATTATTTCTCCTCCACCAAACTTTACAGTTGGCACTATGCTTTGGGGTAGGTATCGTTCTCCTGGCATCTGCCAAACCCAGGTTTGTGGTATGGACTGCCAGATGGGGAAACGTGATTCAACACTCCAGAGAAAGTGTTTCCACCCCAGCAGACGCTTGGCATTGCACATGGTGATCTTAGGCTTGTGTGCTGCTGCTCTGCTGTAGAAACCCATTTCATGAAGCTCCAGACGAACAGTTCTTGTGCTGAAGTTTCTTCCAGAGGAAGTTTGGAATTCAGAAGTGAGTGTTGCAACCGAGGACAGATGATTTTTACACGCGACGAACTTCAGCACTCGCGGTCCCGTTCTGTGAGCTTGTGTGAGCTACCACTTCGAGGCTAAGCCACTGCTGCTCCTAGACGTTTCCACGTCACAATAACAGCACTTACAGTTGACCGGGGCAGCTAAAGCAGGGTAGAAATTAGACCAACAGACTTGTTGGAAAGGTAGCATACTATGATGGTGACGTGTTGATTGTCACTGAGTTCTTCAGTAAGGCCATTGTACTGCCAATGTTTGTCTATGGAGATTGCATGGCGGTGTGCTCAATTTTTTTTTTCACAGGTCAGGAAGGGGTGTGCCTGAAATAGCCAAATCCACAAATTTGAAGGGGTGTCCACATACTTTTGTACATACTGTAAGGTGTATCTGGGTCGGCCCGTCCTCCACCACCCCAACCCAACACATCCCACTCATCTTTAGGGTGTGAGTGAAACATTCATTATTGGTTTCAGGTGTGTTAGGTCAAGGCCAGAGTGACAACACACAGGACAGCAGACCCCCAGGGCAGGACTGAACAACCCAGCAGCTATTGAAAACAGGAAGTGGGCATATTTTCAATACAGACTCCTTTTGTTGTAGTGTTTTCAATATAAGACATCCAGACCTTATTCAAGTTGTCCAGTAAACCCTTATAAGAGGTGAACTCAGGCAGTAGAAAGTTAGAGGTGATATTATAGCAGACACTATGAAATGTTGCTGCCCTGTGAGCAGTTTCCTGTGGGGGTTTTCAGAACAGATGAGTTTGCTGTTGGTAGCTTGGTTCAACCACTGATCAAAGATAAGTTGCTGAGAAGTTTATCTCACATCATTGAAGTAAAGACCTTACGAGATTAACGTCATACAGACTAGCAGCATGTTCCACTATTCAGTCCTCTCTCCCTGACTTCCACCAGTCTAGTACATAACTCAACTCTCTCCTTGACTTCCACCAGTCTAGTACATAACTCAACACTCTCCCTGTCCCCCACCAGTCTAGTACATAACTCAACTCTCTCCCTGACCCCCACCAGTCTAGTACATAACTCAATTCTCTCCCTGACCCCCACCATTTTAGTACATAACTCAACTCACTCTCCAGTCCCCACCAGTCTAGTACATAACTCAACTCTCTCCCTGACCCCCACCAGTCTAGTACATAACTCAACTCTCTCCCTGACCCCCACCAGTCTAGTACATAACTCAACTCTCTCCCTGACCCCCACTAGTCTAGTACATAACTCAACTCTCTCCCTGACCCCCACCAGTCTAGCACATAACTCAACTCTCTCCCCGACTCCCACCAGTCTAGTACATAACTCAACTCTCTCCCTGACCCCCACCAGTCTAGTACATAACTCAACTCTCTCCCCAACCCCACCATTTTAGTACATAACTCAACTCTCTCCCCGACCCCCACCAGTCTAGTACATAACTCAACTCTCTCCCTGACCCCCACCAGTCTAGGACATAACCCAACTCTCTCCCCAACCCCCACCAGTCTAGTACATAACTCAACTCTCTCCCTGACCCCCACCAGTCTAGTACATAACTCAACTCCCTCCCCGAACCCCACCATTTTAGTACATAACTCAACTCTCTCTCCAGTCCCCACCAGTCTAGTACATAACTCAACTCTCTCCCTGACCCCCACCAGTCTAGTACATAACTCAACTCTCTCTCCAGTCCCCACCAGTCTAGTACATAACTCAACTCTCTCCCTGACCCCCACCAGTCTAGTACATAACTCAACTCTCCCTGACCCCCACCAGTCTAGTACATAACTCAACTCTCTCCCCGACCCCCACCAGTCTAGTACATAACTCAACTCTCTCCCTGACCCCCACCAGTCTAGTACATAACTCAACTCTCTCCCTGACCCCCACCAGTCTAGTACATAACTCAAATCTCTCCCTGACCCCCACCAGTCTAGTACATAACTCAACTCTCTCCCTGACCCCCATTAGTCTAGTACATAACTCAACTCTCTCCCCAACCCCCACCAGTCTAGTACATAACTCAACTCTCTCCCCGACTCCCACCAGTCTAGTACATAACTCAACTCTCTCCCCGACCCCCACCAGTCTACTACATAACTCAACTCTCTCCCCTACTCCCACCAGTCTAGTACATAACTCAACTCTCTCCAACAAAATGTCATTCCTACCTTTTGATTTAGTTTTTATCCCAAGGGAAAGGTTTGGAAACACCTGCACATATATTAACACAGAAACATCACAATTCATCTCATATGACCTAGTAGTAATGTAGAGCTCTTTAACATCCACACAATATAGCTGGGTCTCCCTGTTCTGTCCCTATGTGTCCACTGCCCTGCAGAGCCCCAACCCAACACATCCCACTCAGCTTTAGGGTCTTAGTGAAACATTCATTATTGGTTACAGGTGTGTTAGGTCAAGGCCAGAGTGACAACCCACAGGACAGCAGACCCCCAAGGCAGGACTGAACAACCCAGCAGCTATTGAAAACAGGAAGTGGGCATCTTTTCAATACAGACTCCTTTTGTTGTAGTGTTTTCAATATAAGACATCCAGACCTTATTCAAGTTGTCCAGTAAACCCTTATAAGAGGTAAACTCAGGCAGTAGAAAGTTAGAGGTGATATTATAGCAGACACTATGAAACGTTGCTGCCCTGTGAGCAGTTTCCTGTGGGGGTTTTCAGAACAGATGAGTTTGCTGTTGGTAGCTTGGTTCAACCACTGATCAAAGATAAGTTGCTGAGAAGTTTATCTCACATCATTGAAGTAAAGAACTAACAAGATAAAAGTCATATAGACTAGCAGTATGTTCCACTATTCAGTCCTCTCTCCCTGGCCCCAACCAGTCTAGACAATAACTCAACTCTCTCCCTGACCCCCACCAGTCTAGTACATAACTCAACTCTCTCCCCGACCCCCACCAGTCTAGTATATAACTCAACTCTCTCCCCGACCCCCACCAGTCTAGTACATAACTCAACTCTCTCCCCGACCCCCACCAGTCTAGTACATAACTCAACTCTCTCCCCGACCCCCACCAGTCTAGTACATAACTCAACTCTCTCCCCGACCCCCATCAGTCTAGTACATAACTCAACACTCTCCCTGACCCCCACCAGTCTAATACATAACTAAACTCTCTCCCCGACCCCCACCAATCTAGTACATAACTCAACTCCCTCCCCGAACCCCACCATTTTAGTACATAACTCAACTCTCTCTCCAGTCCCCACCAGTCTAGTACATAACTCAACTCTCTCCCTGACCCCCACCAGTCTAGTACATAACTCAACTCTCTCTCCAGTCCCCACCAGTCTAGTACATAACTCAACTCTCTCCCTGACCCCCACCAGTCTAGTACATAACTCAACTCTCCCTGACCCCCACCAGTCTAGTACATAACTCAACTCTCTCCCCGACCCCCACCAGTCTAGTACATAACTCAACTCTCTCCCTGACCCCCACCAGTCTAGTACATAACTCAACTCTCTCCCTGACCCCCACCAGTCTAGTACATAACTCAAATCTCTCCCTGACCCCACCAGTCTAGTACATAACTCAACTCTCTCCCTGACCCCCATCAGTCTAGTACATAACTCAACTCTCTCCCCGACCCCCACCAGTCTAGTACATAACTCAACTCTCTCCCCGACTCCCACCAGTCTAGTACATAACTCAACTCTCTCCCCGACCCCCACCAGTCTACTACATAACTCAACTCTCTCCCCTACTCCCACCAGTCTAGTACATAACTCAACTCTCTCCAACAAAATGTCATTCCTACCTTTTGATTTAGTTTTTATCCCAAGGGAAAGGTTTGGAAACACCTGCACATATATTAACACAGAAACATCACAATTCATCTCATATGACCTAGTAGTAATGTAGAGCTCTTTAACATCCACACAATATAGCTGGGTCTCCCTGTTCTGTCCCTATGTGTCCACTGCCCTGCAGAGCCCCAACCCAACACATCCCACTCAGCTTTAGGGTCTTAGTGAAACATTCATTATTGGTTACAGGTGTGTTAGGTCAAGGCCAGAGTGACAACCCACAGGACAGCAGACCCCCAGGGCAGGACTGAGCAACCCAGCAGCTATTGAAAACAGGAAGTGGGCATCTTTTCAATACAGACTCCTTTTGTTGTAGTGTTTTCAATATAAGACATCCAGACCTTATTCAAGTTGTCCAGTAAACCCTTATAAGAGGTAAACTCAGGCAGTAGAAAGTTAGAGGTGATATTATAGCAGACACTATGAAACGTTGCTGCCCTGTGAGCAGTTTCCTGTGGGGGTTTTCAGAACAGATGAGTTTGCTGTTGGTAGCTTGGTTCAACCACTGATCAAAGATAAGTTGCTGAGAAGTTTATCACACATCATTGAAGTAAAGAACTAACAAGATAAAAGTCATACAGACTAGCAGTATGTTCCACTATTCAGTCCTCTCTCCATGGCCCCAACCAGTCTAGACAATAACTCAACTCTCTCCCTGACCCCCACCAGTCTAGTACATAACTCAACTCTCTCCCCGACCCCCACCAGTCTAGTATATAACTCAACTCTCTCCCCGACCCCCACCAGTCTAGTACATAACTCAACTCTCTCCCCGACCCCCACCAGTCTAGTACATAACTCAACTCTCTCCCCGACCCCCACCAGTCTAGTACATAACTCAACTCTCTCCCCGACCCCCATCAGTCTAGTACATAACTCAACACTCTCCCTGACCCCCACCAGTCTAATACATAACTAAACTCTCTCCCCGACCCCCACCAGTCTAGTACATAACTCAACTCCCTCCCCAAACCCCACCATTTTAGTACATAACTCAACTCTCTCTCCAGTCCCCACCAGTCTAGTACATAACTCAACTCTCTCCCTGACCCCCACCAGTCTAGTACATAACTCAACTCTCTCTCCAGTCCCCACCAGTCTAATACATAACTCAACTCTCTCCCTGACCCCCACCAGTCTAGTACATAACTCAACTCTCCCTGACCCCCACCAGTCTAGTACATAACTCAACTCTCTCCCCGACCCCCACCAGTCTAGTACATAACTCAACTCTCTCCCTGACCCCCACCAGTCTAGTACATAACTCAACTCTCTCCCTGACCCCCACCAGTCTAGTACATAACTCAAATCTCTCCCTGACCCCACCAGTCTAGTACATAACTCAACTCTCTCCCTGACCCCCATCAGTCTAGTACATAACTCAACTCTCTCCCCGACCCCCACCAGTCTAGTACATAACTCAACTCTCTCCCCGACTCCCACCAGTCTAGTACATTTCTCAACTCTCTCCCCGACCCCCACCAGTCTAGTACATAACTCAACTCTCTCCCCGACCCCCAACAGTCTAGTACATAACTCAACTCTCTCCCCGACCCCCACCAGTCTAGTACATAACTCAACTCTCTCCCCGACCCCCACCAGTCTAGTATATAACTCAACTCTCTCCCTGACCCCCACCAGTCTAGTACATAACTCAACTCTCCCTGACCCCCACCAGTCTAGTACATAACTCAACTCTCTCCCTGACCCAAACCAGTCTAGTACATAACTCAACTCTCTCCCCGACCCCATCAGTCTAGTACATAACTCAACTCTCTCCCTGACCCAAACCAGTCTAGTACATAACTCAACTCTCTCCCCGACCCCCACCAGTCTAGTACATAACTCAACTCTCCCCCTGACCCCCACCAGTCTAGTACATAACTCAACTCTCTCCCCGACACCCACCAGTCTAGTACATAACTCAACTCTCTCCCTGACCCCATCAGTCTAGTACATAACTCAACTCTCTCCCCGATCCCCACCAGTCTAGTACATAACTCAACTCTCTCCCCGACCCCATCAGTCTAGTACATAACTCAACTCTCTCCCCGACCCCATCAGTCTAGTACATAACTCAACACTCTCCCTGACCCCCACCAGTCTAATACATAACTAAACTCTCTCCCCGACCCCCACCAGTCTAGTACATAACTCAACTCCCTCCCCGAACCCCACTATTTTAGTACATAACTCAACTCTCTCTCCAGTCCCCACCAGTCTAGTACATAACTCAACTCTCTCCCTGACCCCCACCAGTCTAGTACATAACTCAACTCTCTCTCCAGTCCCCACCAGTCTAGTACATAACTCAACTCTCTCCCTGACCCCCACCAGTCTAGTACATAACTCAACTCTCCCTGACCCCCACCAGTCTAGTACATAACTCAACTCTCTCCCCGAATCCCACCAGTCTAGTACATAACTCAACTCTCTCCCTAACCCCCACCAGTCTAGTACATAACTCAACTCTCTCCCTGACCCCCACCAGTCTAGCACATAATTCAACTCTCTCCCCGACTCCCACCAGTCTAGTACATAACTCAACTCTCTCCCTGACCCCCACCAGTCTAGTACATAACTCAACTCTCTCCCCAACCCCACCATTTTAGTACATAACTCAACTCTCTCCCCGACCCCCACCAGTCTAGTACATAACTCAACTCTCTCCCTGACCCCCACCAGTCTAGGACATAACCCAACTCTCTCCCCAACCCCCACAAGTCTAGTACATAACTCAACTCTCTCCCTGACCCCCACCAGTCTAGTACATAACTCAACTCCCTCCCCGAACCCCACCATTTTAGTACATAACTCAACTCTCTCTCCAGTCCCCACCAGTCTAGTACATAACTCAACCATCTCCCTGACCCCCACCAGTCTAGTACATAACTCAACTCTCTCTCCAGTCCCCACCAGTCTAGTACATAACTCAACTCTCTCCCTGACCCCCACCAGTCTAGTACATCGCATGGCTGAGCGCTTGATTTTATACTGTCAGGCAGGAGTGTGGCTGAAATAGAATCCACTAATTTGAAGGGGTGTCCACATACTTTTGTATATATAGTGTATGTACACATGGGTGTTGTTGCACCATACCAACGATAAGCCTGTCTTCCCCATCACATCATGAAAGGTCATGTTGATGTTCATTTAACCTCTGTCTCTCTCTTCCTCTGACTCCTCTCTTCCTCCTTTGTTTATCTCTATCTCTCTGTCTCTTTCACTCTCTTTCTCCTCTGTCTGTCTCTTTCTCCTCAGATCTCCAGGCTCAAAGCGTCAGTCCACCAGGTAGGTAGAGTATAAATCTACAGTGATTATAGCAGTTCAATATTAGTCAACTTTATTATCCCACACGGAGAAATTCATGTGTCCATACAAACCATTCTAAACCCCAATAACAAGTAGTGTTTTATGGAACTACTAATACTTGTCAACCACAAAGCATTACTGCTGTTAGAATAACAGAATCACTGTCATCATCTGTCCTCACCACTGTGTTTTCCTCTCTGCGGTTTACAGCTGAATACTCAGTCAGACTGGTGAATGGGACCACTTCCTGTTCTGGGACAGTGGAAGTCTTCTACAGAGGAGAGTGGTCAGGTGTATGTACTGGTGGGTGGAGCATGAGAGAGACTAAGGTTGTGTGTGGAGACCTGGACTGTGGGAATCCTGTAGCTGAATCTAGAGGATCTCTGATTGAATATGGAAGAAGAGGAGTCAGAATTTGGATTTGCAGTGAACATGAGTCTTCTTCTATTAGACAGTGTGTCAACTTAGAAGGATCTGGTGCCTGTGATGGTAGATATTATCATCATGTGATCTGTTCAGGTAAGAGACTGGTCATATTGAGAGATTTATTTATACATTATACAATATTACCATGTATCATGTTTTATGTGTTTTTATTTCATTTAAATAGAGGGAGAGATGTCAGATGTATTTAAACATTATATTTGTGTTTGTCATATTGGTTTATGGGAGATGTTCATGGGCAGATCATTGTAGTTCAGATGGTATTGAAGTGAAGCTGCCTGATGGATGTCCAGCTGTTTATTTTCTATAAAGTGAAGTGAACTTATTCCTGTCTCCTGCCTGCATTATTCCCAACCCGATCCTGAGTGACTAAGAACCCATTTCTACCTCTTACAGTATCAAACATAGCAAACTACAATCTTTTATCCAACATATTTGTGTTTAGTCCTTGACAGTGTCATCAACAAAACTGATTGAATGTTCAACCAACTCTTTTTCTCCAGAGTCTGTGCGGCTTGTGGATGGAGCTGGTCTCTGCTCTGGGAGAGTGGAGGTGAAGTCCAATCAGTCCTGGGCCTCAGTGTGTGAAGCTGACTTTGACCGGCAGGATGCAGAGGTAGTCTGTAGGGATGTTGGCTGTGGGGCTCCTGCAGCTCTACAGGGGGGGCTCTATGGAGAAGGTGAGGGTCAGACCTGGGATAAAGAGTTCCAGTGTAAAGGCAAAGAGTCCCTTCTCCTGGACTGTGACACCTCAGACAGAAAACACAACACCTGCCTACCTGGTAATGCTGTTGGACTCACCTGCTCAGGTAAGAAACAGTTTGTCACTCAATCAACATTGTTTCTCACCTGGAGTAAAGAATATGAGAGACAATATAGGTGTGTTTTAGTGAGAAAATAGTAAGATTACTGTCTCTCTCTTTTCTTTTCTCAGAGCCTGATGATGTGAGGCTGGTGGGAGGAGGCAGTCGCTGTGCTGGTGGAGTGGAGTGGTACGACCAGGGAGAGTGGAGGAGTGTGGGATCTGTAGACAAGAAACATGAGAGTGTAGCTACAGTAGTGTGTAGACAGCTGGGTTGTGGCTCCACTGTTTCAGTACTACCTGGAGACACCACTAGAGGGAACGGAGTTTCCTGTTCTGGGTCTGAGTCTTCACTGAGGGAGTGTTTGACAAGTTATGATCTCCTTCCTGGACTCACAGTGATCTGCTCAGGTAATAACAAGATACACTATATGGCCAAAAGTATGTGGACATTTGTGGATTTGGCTATTTCAGCCCACCTGTTGCTGACAGGTGTATAAAATTGAGCACACCACCATGCAATCTCCATAGACAAACACTGGCAGTAGAATGGCCATACTGAAGAGCTCAGTGACTTGGCAAGGAGCAACAACGTCTCAGCCGCAAATTCACAGAACGGAACGCCGAGTGCAGCATAAAGTGTAAAAATATGACCTTGATTTCAAAACTCAACTACAACTTAAATATCCCAGAATGCTTTTGTATGTGAGTGTTATCTCAGTGAACGTCTCTACTCACTACCACTGTCACATGTCATGTTATTGTCACATCTAAATGAGGAAAGTAGTTGAGGAGCTACGTTTTATTTTTCTCTCCTCTTGTTCCAGATGTCCTGCTTCAGCCTGATATCAACATGTGTTGTCTCAGTGACTGTAGGCCCACTACTCATGTTGCCCTGTGAGGGAGGGTGGCTGGCACTGTTACATGATGATGTTATTGTCATATCTATAGGAAACTAGTTGAAGAGGTTTTTCTTGTTCTCTTTTATTGTTACAGATCTCCTGGTCCAGCCTGATATCTTCCTGACTGACTCAATGGGAGGGGTCTCCAGGTGCCACCAGGGGCCCGAGATGTTCAGGGGCTACAACTTCACCATCACCTGCTCCACTCAGCCACAGTACCCAGGAGGCTCCTTCCTCCTCACGTTCACCGGCTCCAACAGAACCCAGATCCAGCAAGCTGTCAATCACTCTGCTGCCTTCCTCTTCCCTGCTGCAGATGACTCCCACCAAGGGAACTACATCTGTGTTTATGAGAATTATGTTTTCTCTCATAACATCTCCTCTGAGAGTGAGCTCCTCTCCCTCGCCATCACAGGTAACTGAACATGAACCAGACTTATAACTTTGTCATTGACAGATTTCCCACAGATCTATGTGATGATGATCAGTCCCCTCATCAAAGGTGTTTCTGTTTGCAGCCTCTCCTCTGCCAGCCTTCATCATCAGACACGTTGTAGTGCTGCTGACCCTACTGACAACCATCACCACCTCCTACCTGTACTACAAGGTAAAGACATTTACTCAGACCTTACAAGTCATTTAAACTAGAGGGGGAGAGGGAGGGAGAGAATGGAGATATTGGAGAGTAAATGTCTGACTGTTGGTGCTGTGTCTCCCTAGCCCACCAGGAGACAGAAGAGAGTGAACAGGGTGAGCAGCATGGATCTTGATGTCAATGCCATGGAGATGGTCTCTCTGAGCTCCAGAGCTGAAGCTGGACCGGGACAGGAGAGAGCAGCCCACGGGACGGAGTAGGAGTAGAATGAAGCTGACCCTACATGCTGATCTTAGGTCAGTTTTGTGTTTTAAATCGATGGTCAGCAGTGGACTGGTGTTTAAAATGTGGTGACAAACCTGAAGTGGTTCTAATTTTAATAACAGGTTCAGAATTAGTTTCTCTTTCTAGAACCTTGGAAGAAATCTAAAAGGAGTGACTGCAACCACCATTATTCATTTAGTTTGGTTTTTACCACCAGAGAAACATGGGGTTCTGGGTAACATGGGGTTTTGGGTAACATGGGGGTTTTGGTAACATGGGGTTTTGGGTAACATGGGGTTTTGGGTAACATGGGGTTCTGGGTAACATGGGTTCTGGGTAACATGGGTTCTGGGTAACATGGGGTTCTGGGTAACATGGGGTTCTGGGTAACATGGGGGTTTGGGTAACATGGGGTTTTGGGTAACATGGGGTTCTGGGTAACATGGGGTTTTGGGTAACATGGGGTAACATGGGTTCTGGGTAACATGGGGTTCTGGGTAACATGGGGTTCTGGGTAACATGGGGTTTTGGGTAACATGGGGGTTTGGGTAACATGGGGTTCTGGGTAACATGGGGTTCTGGGTAACATGGGGGTTTGGGTAACATGGGGGTTTGGGTAACATGGGGGTTTGGGTAACATGGGTTCTGGGTAACATGGGGTTCTGGGTAACATGGGGTTCTGGGTAACATGGGGTTCTGGGTAACATGCGGTTTTGGGTAACATGGGGTAACATGGGGTTCTGGGTAACATGGGGTTCTGGGTAACATGGGGGTTTGGGTAACATGGGGTTTTGGTAACATGGGGTTTTGGGTAACATGGGGTAACATGGGGTTCTGGGTAACATGTGGTTTTGGTAACATGGGGTTCTGGGTAACATGTGGTTTTGGTAACATGGGGTTCTGGGTAACATGTGGTTCTGGGTAACATGGGGTTCTGGGTAACATGGGGTTTGGGTAACATGTGGTTTTGGTAACATGGGGTTCTGGGTAACAAACATGTGGTTTTGGTAACATGGGGTTCTGGGTAACATGGGGTTTGGGGTAACATGGGGTTTTGGTAACATGGGGTTCTGGGTAACATGTGGTTTTGGTAACATGGGGTTCTGGGTAACATGTGGTTCTGGGTAACATGGGGTTTTGGTAACATGGGGTTTGGGGTAACATGGTGGTTTTATTATTGATAGATAGTAGCTACATTTCATCTGTTTGTGTCCAGAATGTGTTGCTTTTTGCTTTTGTCTTTATGTCTTTATCGTGGTTTGTTGTTGGGGTTTGTTTTTATGATGTTGTTTACTTCATTATGTTATTGATTATAAATGTTAGGATATTGATTATGATGTAGATTATTGTTTTGATGTTGCTCTCTAAACTGTCATGTAATCAACTGAACAATTTTAATAAAATTACAGGCTGTCAGTCTTGTGTGATTCCCCTCTTGGACAGACTACAACATACAGTATGAATTAACTCAGATCAGTCTGTGTGATTCCCCTCTTCGACAGACTACAACATACAGTATGAATTAACTGAGATCAGTCTGTGTGATTATCCATTTGGACAGACTACAACATATATGAATTAGCTGTGTACATCCAAGGTCCAGCCGTGCTGCTCTGTTCTTAGCCAATTGCAATTTTCCTGAGTCCTTTGTGGCACCTGACCACACGACTGAACAGTAGTCAAGGTGCGACAAAAACAGGGCCTGTGGGACCTGCTTGTTGATAGTGTTGTTAAGAAGGTTGAAACCAGGGCCTGTAGGACCTGCTTGTTGATAGTGTTGTTAAAAAGGTAGAAACTAGGGCCTGTAGGACCTGCCTTGTTGATAGTGTTGTTAAGAAGGTAGAAACCAGGGCCTGTAGGACCTGCCTTGTTGATAGTGTTGTTAAGAAGGTAGAAACTAGGGCCTGTAGGACCTGCCTTGTTGATGGTGTTGTTAAGAAGGTAGAAACCAGGGCCTGTAGGACCTGCTTGTTGATAGTGTTGCTAAGAAGGTAGAAACTAGGGCCTGTAGGACCTGCTTGTTGATAGTGTTGTTAAAAAGGTAGAAACTAAGGCCTGTAGGACCTGCCTTGTTGATGGTGTTGTTAATAAGGAAGAAACCAGGGCCTGTAGGACCTGCTTGTTGATAGTGTTGTTAAGAAGGTAGAAACCAGGGCCTGTAGGACCTGCTTGTTGATAGTGTTGTTAAGAAGGTAGAAACTAGGGCCTGTAGGAGCTGCTTGTTGATAGTGTTGTTATGAAGGTAGAAACCAGGGCCTGTAGGACCTGCCTTGTTGATAGTGTTGTTATGAAGGTAGAAACCAGGGCCTGTAGGACCTGCCTTGTTGATGGTGTTGTTAAGAAGGTAGAAACCAGGGCCTGTAGGACCTGCTTGTTGATAGTGTTGTTAAGAAGGTAGAAACCAGGGCCTGTAGGACCTGCTTGTTGATAGTGTTGTTAAGGCAGAGCTTTATTATAGACAGACTTCTCCGTATCTTAGCCACTACTGCATCAATATGTTTTGACCATGACAGTTTACAATCTAGGGTTACTCCAAGCAGTTTAGTCATCTCTACAAGATTTAGTTGAGGTTTAGGGTTTAGTGAATGTTTTGTTCCAAATACACTGCTTTTAGTTTTAGAAATATTTAGGGCTGGACACTCTGGCTTTACTCAAAGTCAGTGGCATGTCGTTAGTAAAAATTTAAAAAAGCAAGGGGCCTAAACAGCTACCCTGGGGAATTCCTGTTTCTAACTGGATTATATTTGAGAGGTGTCCATTAAAGAACACCCTTTCTCTTCTGTTAGACAAGTAACTCTTTATCCACATTATAACAGGGGGTGTAAAGCAATAACACATACGTTTTTCCAGCAGCAGACTATGATCGATAATGTCAACAGCTGCACTGAAGTCTAACAAGATAGCCCCCACAATCATTTTTATCATCAATTTCTCTCAGCCAATCATCAGTCATTTGTGTTAGTGCTGTGCTTGTTGAGTGTTCTTCCCTATAAGCATGCTAAAATGCTGTTGTCAATTAGTTTACTGTGAAATAGCATTGTATCTGGTCAAACACAATTTACTATTTACTATTCTTGGGAAGCAGAATGACTGAAGCTTCCCTCCAGGCCTGAGGGCACATGCTTTCTAGTAGGCTTAAATTGAAAATGTGCCAAATTGAAGTGGCAATATTGTCTGCTTTTATCCTAAGTAATTTAAGTTGTTATAATATAACATATGTTGGTCAAGTATAGTATAGTAATCTGAGTTGGGGATGTGTGTTGTATAGTATTGTAATCTGAGTTGGGGATGTGTGTTGTATAGTAATCTGAGTTGGGGATGTGTGTTGTGTAGTATAGTAATCTGAGTTGGGGATGTGTGTTGTATAGTAATCTGAGTAGGGGATGTGTGTTGTATAGTAATCTGAGTTGGGGATGTGTGTTGTATAGTAATCTGAGTTGGGGATGTGTGTTGTATAGTATTGTAATCTGAGTTGGGGATGTGTGTTGTATAGTAATCTGAGTTGGGGATGTGTGTTGTATAGTAATCTGAGTTGGGGATGTGCGTTGTATAGTATTGTAATCTGAGTTGGGGATGTGTGTTGTATAGTAATCTGAGTTGAGGATGTGTGTTGTGTAGTATAGTAATCTGAGTTGGGGATGTGTGTTGTATAGTAATCTGAGTAGGGGATGTGTGTTGTATAGTATAGTAATCTGAGTTGGGGATGTGTGTTGTATAGTATAGTAATCTGAGTTTGGGATGTGTGTTGTATAGTAATCTGAGTTGGGGATGTGTGTTGTATAGTATAGTAATCTGAGTTGGGGATGTGTGTTGTATAGTATAGTAATCTGAGTTGGGGATGTGTGTTGTATAGTAATCTGAGTTGGGGATGTGTGTTGTATAGTATAGTAATCTGAGTTGGGGATGTGTGTTGTATAGTATAGTAATCTGAGTTGGGGATGTGTGTTGTATAGTATAGTAATCTGAGTTGGGGATGTGTGTTGTATAGTATAGTAATCTGAGTTGGGGATGTGTGTTGTATAGTAATCTGAGTTGGGGATGTGTGTTGTATAGTATAGTAATCTGAGTTGGGGATGTGTGTTGTATAGTATAGTAATCTGAGTTGGGGATGTGTGTTGTATAGTATAGTAATCTGAGTTGGGGATGTGTGTTGTGTAGTATAGTAATCTGAGTTGGGGATGTGTGCTGTATAGTAATCTGAGTTGGGGATGTGTGTTGTATAGTAATCTGAGTTGGGGATATGTGTTGTATAGTATTGTAATCTGAGTTGGGGATGTGTGTTGTATAGTAATCTGAGTTGAGGATGTGTGTTGTGTAGTATAGTAATCTGAGTTGGGGATGTGTGTTGTATAGTATAGTAATCTGAGTTGGGGATGTGTGTTGTATAGTAATCTGAGTTGGGGATGTGTGTTGTATAGTATTGTAATCTGAGTTGGGGATGTGTGTTGTATAGTAATCTGAGTTGGGGATGTGTGTTGTATAGTAATCTGAGTAGGGGATGTGTGTTGTATAGTATAGTAATCTGAGTTGGGGATGTGTGTTGTATAGTATAGTAATCTGAGTTGGGGATGTGTGTTGTATAGTAATCTGAGTTGGGGATGTGTGTTGTATAGTATAGTAATCTGAGTTGGGGATGTGTGTTGTATAGTATAGTAATCTGAGTTGGGGAAGTGTGTTGTATAGTATAGTAATCTGAGTTGGGGATGTGTGTTGTATAGTATAGTAATCTGAGTTGGGGATGTGTGTTGTATAGTAATCTGAGTTGGGGATGTGTGTTGTATAGTAATTTGAGTTGGGGATGTGTGTTGTATAGTATTGTAATCTGAGTTGGGGATGTGTGTTGTATAGTAATCTGAGTAGGGGATGTGTGTTGTATAGTATAGTAATCTGAGTTGAAGATGTGTGTTGTATAGTATAGTAATCTGAGTTGGGGATGTGTGTTGTATAGTAATCTGAGTTGGGGATGTGTGTTGTATAGTATTGTAATCTGAGTTGGGGATGTGTGTTGTATAGTATAGTAATCTGAGTTGGGGATGTGTGTTGTGTAGTATAGTAATCTGAGTTGGGGATGTGTGTTGTATAGTAATCTGAGTTGGGGATGTGTGTTGTATAGTATTGTAATCTGAGTTGGGGATGTGTGTTGTATAGTAATCTGAGTTGGAGATGTGTGTTGTATAGTAATCTGAGTTGGGGATGTGTTTTGTATAGTATTGTAATCTGAGTTGGGGATGTGTGTTGTATAGTATAGTAATCTGAGTTGGGGATGTGTGTTGTATAGTATAGTAATCTGAGTAGGGGATGTGTGTTGTATAGTATAGTAATCTGAGTTGGGGATGTGTGTTGTATAGTAATCTGAGTTGGGGATGTGTGTTGTATAGTATTGTAATCTGAGTTGGGGATGTGTGTTGTATAGTATAGTAATCTGAGTTTGGGATGTGTGTTGTATAGTATAGTAATCTGAGTAGGGGATGTGTGTTGTATAGTATAGTAATCTGAGTTGGGGATGTGTGTTGTATAGTAATCTGAGTAGGGCATGTGTGTTGTATAGTATAGTAATCTGAGTTGGGGATGTGTGTTGTATAGTATAGTAATCTGAGTTTGGGATGTGTGTTGTATAGTATAGTAATCTGAGTTGGGGATGTGTGTTGTATAGTATAGTAATCTGAGTTGGGGATGTGTGTTGTATAGTAATCTGAGTTGGGGATGTGTGTTGTATAGTATAGTAATCTGAGTTGGGGATGTGTGTTGTATAGTATAGTAATCTGAGTTGGGGATGTGTGTTGTATAGTATAGTAATCTGAGTTGGGGATGTGTGTTGTATAGTATAGTAATCTGAGTTGGGGATGTGTGTTGTATAGTATAGTAATCTGAGTTGGGGATGTGTGTTGTATAGTAATCTGAGTTGGGGATGTGTGTTGTATAGTATAGTAATCTGAGTTGGGGATGTGTGTTGTATAGTATAGTAATCTGAGTTGGGGATGTGTGTTGTATAGTATAGTAATCTGAGTTGGGGATGTGTGTTGTGTAGTATAGTAATCTGAGTTGGGGATGTGTGTTGTATAGTAATCTGAGTTGGGGATGTGTGTTGTATAGTATTGTAATCTGAGTTGGGGATGTGTGTTGTATAGTAATCTGAGTTGGGGATGTGTGTTGTATAGTAATTTGAGTTGGGGATGTGTGTTGTATAGTATTGTAATCTGAGTTGGGGATGTGTGTTGTATAGTAATCTGAGTTGGGGATGTGTGTTGTATAGTATAGTAATCTGAGTTGAGGATGTGTGTTGTATAGTATAGTAATCTGAGTTGGGGATGTGTGTTGTATAGTAATCTGAGTTGGGGATGTGTGTTGTATAGTATTGTAATCTGAGTTGGGGATGTGTGTTGTATAGTATAGTAATCTGAGTTGGGGATGTGTGTTGTGTAGTATAGTAATCTGAGTTGGGGATGTGTGTTGTATAGTAATCTGAGTTGGGGATGTGTGTTGTATAGTATTGTAATCTGAGTTGGGGATGTGTGTTGTATAGTAATCTGAGTTGGGGATGTGTGTTGTGTAGTATAGTAATCTGAGTTGGGGATGTGTGTTGTATAGTAATCTGAGTAGGGGATGTGTGTTGTATAGTAATCTGAGTTGGGGATGTGTGTTGTATAGTATTGTAATCTGAGTTGGGGATGTGTGTTGTATAGTAATCTGAGTTGGGGATGTGTGTTGTATAGTAATCTGACTTGGGGATGTGTGTTGTATAGTATTGTAATCTGAGTTGGGGATGTGTGTTGTATAGTAATCTGAGTTGAGGATGTGTGTTGTGTAGTATAGTAATCTGAGTTGGGGATGTGTGTTGTATAGTAATCTCAGTTGGGGATGTGTGTTGTATAGTATAGTAATCTGAGTTGGGGATGTGTGTTGTATAGTAATCTGAGTTGGGGATGTGTGTTGTATAGTATAGTAATCTGAGTTGGGGATGTGTGTTGTATAGTATAGTAATCTGAGTTGGGGATGTGTGTTGTATAGTATAGTAATCTGAGTTGGGGATGTGTGTTGTGTAGTATAGTAATCTGAGTTGGGGATGTGTGTTGTATAGTAATCTGAGTTGGGGATGTGTGTTGTATAGTATTGTAATCTGAGTTTGGGATGTGTGTTGTATAGTAATCTGAGTTGGGGATGTGTGTTGTATAGTAATTTGAGTTGGGGATGTGTGTTGTATAGTATTGTAATCTGAGTTGGGGATGTGTGTTGTATAGTAATCTGAGTTGGGGATGTGTGTTGTATAGTATAGTAATCTGAGTTGAGGATGTGTGTTGTATAGTATAGTAATCTGAGTTGGGGATGTGTGTTGTATAGTAATCTGAGTTGGGGATGTGTGTTGTATAGTATTGTAATCTGAGTTGGGGATGTGTGTTGTATAGTATAGTAATCTGAGTTGGGGATGTGTGTTGTGTAGTATAGTAATCTGAGTTGGGGATGTGTGTTGTATAGTAATCTGAGTTGGGGATGTGTTTAGTATAGTATTGTAATCTGAGTTGGGGATGTGTGTTGTATAGTAATCTGAGTTGGGGATGTGTGTTGTGTAGTATAGTAATCTGAGTTGGGGATGTGTGTTGTATAGTAATCTGAGTAGGGGATGTGTGTTGTATAGTAATCTGAGTTGGGGATGTGTGTTGTATAGTAATCTGAGTTGGGGATGTGTGTTGTATAGTATTGTAATCTGAGTTGGGGATGTGTGTTGTATAGTAATCTGAGTTGGGGATGTGTGTTGTATAGTAATCTGACTTGGGGATGTGTGTTGTATAGTATTGTAATCTGAGTTGGGGATGTGTGTTGTATAGTAATCTGAGTTGAGGATGTGTGTTGTGTAGTATAGTAATCTGAGTTGGGGATGTGTGTTGTATAGTAATCTGAGTAGGGGATGTGTGTTGTATAGTATAGTAATCTGAGTTGGGGATGTGTGTTGTATAGTATAGTAATCTGAGTTTGGGATGTGTGTTGTATAGTAATCTGAGTTGGGGATGTGTGTTGTATAGTATAGTAATCTGAGTTGGGGATGTGTGTTGTATAGTATAGTAATCTGAGTTGGGGATGTGTGTTGTATAGTAATCTGAGTTGGGGATGTGTGTTGTATAGTATAGTAATCTGAGTTGGGGATGTGTGTTGTATAGTATAGTAATCTGAGTTGGGGATGTGTGTTGTATAGTATAGTAATCTGAGTAGGGGATGTGTGTTGTATAGTAATCTGAGTTGGGGATGTGTGTTGTATAGTAATCTGAGTTGGGGATGTGTGTTGTATAGTATTGTAATCTGAGTTGGGGATGTGTGTTGTATAGTAATCTGAGTTGGGGATGTGTGTTGTATAGTAATCTGACTTGGGGATGTGTGTTGTATAGTATTGTAATCTGAGTTGGGGATGTGTGTTGTATAGTAATCTGAGTTGAGGATGTGTGTTGTGTAGTATAGTAATCTGAGTTGGGGATGTGTGTTGTATAGTAATCTGAGTAGGGGATGTGTGTTGTATAGTATAGTAATCTGAGTTGGGGATGTGTGTTGTATAGTATAGTAATCTGAGTTTGGGATGTGTGTTGTATAGTAATCTGAGTTGGGGATGTGTGTTGTATAGTATAGTAATCTGAGTTGGGGATGTGTGTTGTATAGTATAGTAATCTGAGTTGGGGATGTGTGTTGTATAGTAATCTGAGTTGGGGATGTGTGTTGTATAGTATAGTAATCTGAGTTGGGGATGTGTGTTGTATAGTATAGTAATCTGAGTTGGGGATGTGTGTTGTATAGTATAGTAATCTGAGTTGGGGATGTGTGTTGTGTAGTATAGTAATCTGAGTTGGGGATGTGTGTTGTATAGTAATCTGAGTTGGGGATGTGTGTTGTATAGTATAGTAATCTGAGTTGGGGATGTGTGTTGTATAGTAATCTGAGTTGGGGATGTGTGCTGTATAGTATTGTAATCTGAGTTGGGGATGTGTGTTGTATAGTATAGTAATCTGAGTTGGGGATGTGTGTTGTATAGTAATCTGAGTTGGGGATGTGTGTTGTATAGTAATTTGAGTTGGGGATGTGTGTTGTATAGTATTGTAATCTGAGTTGGGGATGTGTGTTGTATAGTAATCTGAGTTGGGGATGTGTGTTGTATAGTATAGTAATCTGAGTTGAGGATGTGTGTTGTATAGTATAGTAATCTGAGTTGGGGATGTGTGTTGTATAGTAATCTGAGTTGGGGATGTGTGTTGTATAGTATAGTAATCTGAGTTGAGGATGTGTGTTGTATAGTATAGTAATCTGAGTTGGGGATGTGTGTTGTATAGTAATCTGAGTTGGGGATGTGTGCTGTATAGTATTGTAATCTGAGTTGGGGATGTGTGTTGTATAGTATAGTAATCTGAGTTGGGGATGTGTGTTGTATAGTAATCTGAGTTGGGGATGTGTGTTGTATAGTATAGTAATCTGAGTTGGGGATGTGTGTTGTATAGTATAGTAATCTGAGTTGGGGATGTGTGTTGTATAGTATAGTAATCTGAGTTGGGGATGTGTGTTGTATAGTATAGTAATCTGAGTTGGGGATGTGTGTTGTATAGTATAGTAATCTGAGTTGGGGATGTGTGTTGTATAGTAATCTGAGTTGGGGATGTGTGTTGTATAGTATAGTAATCTGAGTTGGGGATGTGTGTTGTATAGTATAGTAATCTGAGTTGGGGATGTGTGTTGTATAGTATAGTAATCTGAGTTGGGGATGTGTGTTGTGTAGTATAGTAATCTGAGTTGGGGATGTGTGTTGTATAGTAATCTGAGTTGGGGATGTGTGTTGTATAGTATTGTAATCTGAGTTGGGGATGTGTGTTGTATAGTAATCTGAGTTGGGGATGTGTGTTGTATAGTAATTTGAGTTGGGGATGTGTGTTGTATAGTATTGTAATCTGAGTTGGGGATGTGTGTTGTATAGTAATCTGAGTTGGGGATGTGTGTTGTATAGTATAGTAATCTGAGTTGAGGATGTGTGTTGTATAGTATAGTAATCTGAGTTGGGGATGTGTGTTGTATAGTAATCTGAGTTGGGGATGTGTGTTGTATAGTATTGTAATCTGAGTTGGGGATGTGTGTTGTATAGTATAGTAATCTGAGTTGGGGATGTGTGTTGTGTAGTATAGTAATCTGAGTTGGGGATGTGTGTTGTATAGTATTGTAATCTGAGTTGGGGATGTGTGTTGTATAGTAATCTGAGTTGGGGATGTGTGTTGTGTAGTATAGTAATCTGAGTTGGGGATGTGTGTTGTATAGTAATCTGAGTAGGGGATGTGTGTTGTATAGTAATCTGAGTTGGGGATGTGTGTTGTATAGTATTGTAATCTGAGTTGGGGATGTGTGTTGTATAGTAATCTGAGTTGGGGATGTGTGTTGTATAGTAATCTGACTTGGGGATGTGTGTTGTATAGTATTGTAATCTGAGTTGGGGATGTGTGTTGTATAGTAATCTGAGTTGAGGATGTGTGTTGTGTAGTATAGTAATCTGAGTTGGGGATGTGTGTTGTATAGTAATCTCAGTTGGGGATGTGTGTTGTATAGTATAGTAATCTGAGTTGGGGATGTGTGTTGTATAGTAATCTGAGTTGGGGATGTGTGTTGTATAGTATAGTAATCTGAGTTGGGGATGTGTGTTGTATAGTATAGTAATCTGAGTTGGGGATGTGTGTTGTATAGTATAGTAATCTGAGTTGGGGATGTGTGTTGTGTAGTATAGTAATCTGAGTTGGGGATGTGTGTTGTATAGTAATCTGAGTTGGGGATGTGTGTTGTATAGTATTGTAATCTGAGTTTGGGATGTGTGTTGTATAGTAATCTGAGTTGGGGATGTGTGTTGTATAGTAATTTGAGTTGGGGATGTGTGTTGTATAGTATTGTAATCTGAGTTGGGGATGTGTGTTGTATAGTAATCTGAGTTGGGGATGTGTGTTGTATAGTATAGTAATCTGAGTTGAGGATGTGTGTTGTATAGTATAGTAATCTGAGTTGGGGATGTGTGTTGTATAGTAATCTGAGTTGGGGATGTGTGTTGTATAGTATTGTAATCTGAGTTGGGGATGTGTGTTGTATAGTATAGTAATCTGAGTTGGGGATGTGTGTTGTGTAGTATAGTAATCTGAGTTGGGGATGTGTGTTGTATAGTAATCTGAGTTGGGGATGTGTTTAGTATAGTATTGTAATCTGAGTTGGGGATGTGTGTTGTATAGTAATCTGAGTTGGGGATGTGTGTTGTGTAGTATAGTAATCTGAGTTGGGGATGTGTGTTGTATAGTAATCTGAGTAGGGGATGTGTGTTGTATAGTAATCTGAGTTGGGGATGTGTGTTGTATAGTAATCTGAGTTGGGGATGTGTGTTGTATAGTATTGTAATCTGAGTTGGGGATGTGTGTTGTATAGTAATCTGAGTTGGGGATGTGTGTTGTATAGTAATCTGACTTGGGGATGTGTGTTGTATAGTATTGTAATCTGAGTTGGGGATGTGTGTTGTATAGTAATCTGAGTTGAGGATGTGTGTTGTGTAGTATAGTAATCTGAGTTGGGGATGTGTGTTGTATAGTAATCTGAGTAGGGGATGTGTGTTGTATAGTATAGTAATCTGAGTTGGGGATGTGTGTTGTATAGTATAGTAATCTGAGTTTGGGATGTGTGTTGTATAGTAATCTGAGTTGGGGATGTGTGTTGTATAGTATAGTAATCTGAGTTGGGGATGTGTGTTGTATAGTATAGTAATCTGAGTTGGGGATGTGTGTTGTATAGTATAGTAATCTGAGTTGGGGATGTGTGTTGTATAGTATAGTAATCTGAGTTGGGGATGTGTGTTGTATAGTAATCTGAGTTGGGGATGTGTGTTGTATAGTATAGTAATCTGAGTTGGGGATGTGTGTTGTATAGTATAGTAATCTGAGTTGGGGATGTGTGTTGTATAGTATAGTAATCTGAGTTGGGGATGTGTGTTGTGTAGTATAGTAATCTGAGTTGGGGATGTGTGTTGTATAGTAATCTGAGTTGGGGATGTGTGTTGTATAGTATAGTAATCTGAGTTGGGGATGTGTGTTGTATAGTAATCTGAGTTGGGGATGTGTGCTGTATAGTATTGTAATCTGAGTTGGGGATGTGTGTTGTATAGTATAGTAATCTGAGTTGGGGATGTGTGTTGTATAGTAATCTGAGTTGGGGATGTGTGTTGTATAGTAATTTGAGTTGGGGATGTGTGTTGTATAGTATTGTAATCTGAGTTGGGGATGTGTGTTGTATAGTAATCTGAGTTGGGGATGTGTGTTGTATAGTATAGTAATCTGAGTTGAGGATGTGTGTTGTATAGTATAGTAATCTGAGTTGGGGATGTGTGTTGTATAGTAATCTGAGTTGGGGATGTGTGTTGTATAGTATAGTAATCTGAGTTGAGGATGTGTGTTGTATAGTATAGTAATCTGAGTTGGGGATGTGTGTTGTATAGTAATCTGAGTTGGGGATGTGTGCTGTATAGTATTGTAATCTGAGTTGGGGATGTGTGTTGTATAGTATAGTAATCTGAGTTGGGGATGTGTGTTGTGTAGTATAGTAATCTGAGTTGGGGATGTGTGTTGTATAGTAATCTGAGTTGGGGATGTGTGTTGTATAGTATTGTAATCTGAGTTGGGGATGTGTGTTGTATAGTATAGTAATCTGAGTTGGGGATGTGTGTTGTGTAGTATAGTAATCTGAGTTGGGGATGTGTGTTGTATAGTAATCTGAGTTGGGGATGTGTGTTGTATAGTATTGTAATCTGAGTTGGGGATGTGTGTTGTATAGTATAGTAATCTGAGTTGGGGATGTGTGTTGTATAGTATAGTAATCTGAGTAGGGGATGTGTGTTGTATAGTATAGTAATCTGAGTTGGGGATGTGTGTTGTATAGTAATCTGAGTTGGGGATGTGTGTTGTATAGTATAGTAATCTGAGTTGAGGATGTGTGTTGTATAGTATAGTAATCTGAGTTGGGGATGTGTGTTGTATAGTAATCTGAGTTGGGGATGTGTGCTGTATAGTATTGTAATCTGAGTTGGGGATGTGTGTTGTATAGTATAGTAATCTGAGTTGGGGATGTGTGTTGTGTAGTATAGTAATCTGAGTTGGGGATGTGTGTTGTATAGTAATCTGAGTTGGGGATGTGTGTTGTATAGTATAGTAATCTGAGTTGGGGATGTGTGTTGTATAGTATAGTAATCTGAGTTGGGGATGTGTGTTGTGTAGTATAGTAATCTGAGTTGGGGATGTGTGTTGTATAGTAATCTGAGTTGGGGATGTGTGTTGTATAGTATAGTAATCTGAGTTGGGGATGTGTGTTGTATAGTAATCTGACTTGGGGATGTGTGTTGTATAGTATTGTAATCTGAGTTGGGGATGTGTGTTGTATAGTAATCTGAGTTGGGGATGTGTGTTGTATAGTATTGTAATCTGAGTTGGGGATGTGTGTTGTATAGTATAGTAATCTGAGTTGGGGATGTGTGTTGTATAGTATAGTAATCTGAGTAGGGGATGTGTGTTGTATAGTATAGTAATCTGAGTTGGGGATGTGTGTTGTATAGTAATCTGAGTTGGGGATGTGTGTTGTATAGTATTGTAATCTGAGTTGGGGATGTGTGTTGTATAGTATAGTAATCTGAGTTGGGGATGTGTGTTGTATAGTATAGTAATCTGAGTAGGGGATGTGTGTTGTATAGTATAGTAATCTGAATTGGGGATGTGTGTTGTATAGTAATCTGAGTTGGGGATGTGTGTTGTATAGTATAGTAATCTGAGTTGGGGATGTGTGTTGTATAGTATAGTAATCTGAGTTGGGGATGTGTGTTGTATAGTATAGTAATCTGAGTTGGGGATGTGTGTTGTATAGTATAGTAATCTGAGTTGGGGATGTGTGTTGTATAGTATAGTAATCTGAGTTGGGGATGTGTGTTGTGTAGTATAGTAATCTGAGTTGGGGATGTGTGTTGTATAGTAATCTGAGTTGGGGATGTGTGTTGTATAGTATTGTAATCTGAGTTGGGGATGTGTGTTGTATAGTAATCTGAGTTGGGGATGTGTGTTGTATAGTAATTTGAGTTGGGGATGTGTGTTGTATAGTATTGTAATCTGAGTTGGGGATGTGTGTTGTATAGTAATCTGAGTTGGGGATGTGTGTTGTATAGTATAGTAATCTGAGTTGAGGATGTGTGTTGTATAGTATAGTAATCTGAGTTGGGGATGTGTGTTGTATAGTATAGTAATCTGAGTAGGGGATGTGTGTTGTATAGTATAGTAATCTGAATTGGGGATGTGTGTTGTATAGTAATCTGAGTTGGGGATGTGTGTTGTATAGTATAGTAATCTGAGTTGGGGATGTGTGTTGTATAGTATAGTAATCTGAGTTGGGGATGTGTGTTGTATAGTATAGTAATCTGAGTTGGGGATGTGTGTTGTATAGTATAGTAATCTGAGTTGGGGATGTGTGTTGTATAGTATAGTAATCTGAGTTGGGGATGTGTGTTGTGTAGTATAGTAATCTGAGTTGGGGATGTGTGTTGTATAGTAATCTGAGTTGGGGATGTGTGTTGTATAGTATTGTAATCTGAGTTGGGGATGTGTGTTGTATAGTAATCTGAGTTGGGGATGTGTGTTGTATAGTAATTTGAGTTGGGGATGTGTGTTGTATAGTATTGTAATCTGAGTTGGGGATGTGTGTTGTATAGTAATCTGAGTTGGGGATGTGTGTTGTATAGTATAGTAATCTGAGTTGAGGATGTGTGTTGTATAGTATAGTAATCTGAGTTGGGGATGTGTGTTGTATAGTAATCTGAGTTGGGGATGTGTGTTGGATAGTATAGTAATCTGAGTTGGGGATGTGTGTTGTGTAGTATAGTAATCTGAGTTGGGGATGTGTGTTGTATAGTAATCTGAGTTGGGGATGTGTGTTGTATAGTATTGTAATCTGAGTTGGGGATGTGTGTTGTTTAGTAATCTGAGTTGGGGATGTGTGTTGTGTAGTATAGTAATCTGAGTTGGGGATGTGTGTTGTATAGTAATCTGAGTAGGGGATGTGTGTTGTATAGTAATCTGAGTTGGGATGTGTGTTGTATAGTAATCTGAGTTGGGGATGTGTGTTGTATAGTATTGTAATCTGAGTTGGGGATGTGTGTTGTATAGTAATCTGAGTTGGGGATGTGTGTTGTATAGTATAGTAATCTGAGTTGGGGATGTGTGTTGTGTAGTATAGTAATCTGAGTTGGGGATGTGTGTTGTATAGTAATCTGAGTTGGGGATGTGTGTTGTATAGTATTGTAATCTGAGTTGGGGATGTGTGTTGTATAGTATAGTAATCTGAGTTGGGGATGTGTGTTGTATAGTATAGTAATCTGAGTAGGGGATGTGTGTTGTATAGTATAGTAATCTGAGTTGGGGATGTGTGTTGTATAGTAATCTGAGTTGGGGATGTGTGTTGTATAGTATTGTAATCTGAGTTGGGGATGTGTGTTGTATAGTATAGTAATCTGAGTTGGGGATGTGTGTTGTATAGTATAGTAATCTGAGTAGGGGATGTGTGTTGTATAGTATAGTAATCTGAATTGGGGATGTGTGTTGTATAGTAATCTGAGTTGGGGATGTGTGTTGTATAGTATAGTAATCTGAGTTGGGGATGTGTGTTGTATAGTATAGTAATCTGAGTTGGGGATGTGTGTTGTATAGTATAGTAATCTGAGTTGGGGATGTGTGTTGTATAGTAATCTGAGTTGGGGATGTGTGTTGTATAGTATAGTAATCTGAGTTGGGGATGTGTGTTGTATAGTATAGTAATCTGAGTTGGGGATGTGTGTTGTATAGTATAGTAATCTGAGTTGGGGATGTGTGTTGTGTAGTATAGTAATCTGAGTTGGGGATGTGTGTTGTATAGTAATCTGAGTTGGGGATGTGTGTTGTATAGTATTGTAATCTGAGTTGGGGATGTGTGTTGTATAGTAATCTGAGTTGGGGATGTGTGTTGTATAGTAATTTGAGTTGGGGATGTGTGTTGTATAGTATTGTAATCTGAGTTGGGGATGTGTGTTGTATAGTAATCTGAGTTGGGGATGTGTGTTGTATAGTATAGTAATCTGAGTTGAGGATGTGTGTTGTATAGTATAGTAATCTGAGTTGGGGATGTGTGTTGTATAGTAATCTGAGTTGGGGATGTGTGTTGGATAGTATAGTAATCTGAGTTGGGGATGTGTGTTGTGTAGTATAGTAATCTGAGTTGGGGATGTGTGTTGTATAGTAATCTGAGTTGGGGATGTGTGTTGTATAGTATTGTAATCTGAGTTGGGGATGTGTGTTGTTTAGTAATCTGAGTTGGGGATGTGTGTTGTGTAGTATAGTAATCTGAGTTGGGGATGTGTGTTGTATAGTAATCTGAGTAGGGGATGTGTGTTGTATAGTAATCTGAGTTGGGATGTGTGTTGTATAGTAATCTGAGTTGGGGATGTGTGTTGTATAGTATTGTAATCTGAGTTGGGGATGTGTGTTGTATAGTAATCTGAGTTGGGGATGTGTGTTGTATAGTAATCTGACTTGGGGATGTGTGTTGTATAGTATTGTAATCTGAGTTGGGGATGTGTGTTGTATAGTAATCTGAGTTGAGGATGTGTGTTGTGTAGTATAGTAATCTGAGTTGGGGATGTGTGTTGTATAGTAATCTGAGTAGGGGATGTGTGTTGTATAGTATAGTAATCTGAGTTGGGGATGTGTGTTGTATAGTATAGTAATCTGAGTTTGGGATGTGTGTTGTATAGTAATCTGAGTTGGGGATGTGTGTTGTATAGTATAGTAATCTGAGTTGGGGATGTGTGTTGTATAGTATAGTAATCTGAGTTGGGGATGTGTGTTGTATAGTATAGTAATCTGAGTTGGGGATGTGTGTTGTATAGTATAGTAATCTGAGTTGGGGATGTGTGTTGTATAGTAATCTGAGTTGGGGATGTGTGTTGTATAGTATAGTAATCTGAGTTGGGGATGTGTGTTGTATAGTATAGTAATCTGAGTTGGGGATGTGTGTTGTATAGTATAGTAATCTGAGTTGGGGATGTGTGTTGTGTAGTATAGTAATCTGAGTTGGGGATGTGTGTTGTATAGTAATCTGAGTTGGGGATGTGTGTTGTATAGTATAGTAATCTGAGTTGGGGATGTGTGTTGTATAGTAATCTGAGTTGGGGATGTGTGCTGTATAGTATTGTAATCTGAGTTGGGGATGTGTGTTGTATAGTATAGTAATCTGAGTTGGGGATGTGTGTTGTATAGTAATCTGAGTTGGGGATGTGTGTTGTATAGTAATTTGAGTTGGGGATGTGTGTTGTATAGTATTGTAATCTGAGTTGGGGATGTGTGTTGTATAGTAATCTGAGTTGGGGATGTGTGTTGTATAGTATAGTAATCTGAGTTGAGGATGTGTGTTGTATAGTATAGTAATCTGAGTTGGGGATGTGTGTTGTATAGTAATCTGAGTTGGGGATGTGTGCTGTATAGTATTGTAATCTGAGTTGGGGATGTGTGTTGTATAGTATAGTAATCTGAGTTGGGGATGTGTGTTGTGTAGTATAGTAATCTGAGTTGGGGATGTGTGTTGTATAGTAATCTGAGTTGGGGATGTGTGTTGTATAGTATAGTAATCTGAGTTGGGGATGTGTGTTGTATAGTATAGTAATCTGAGTTGGGGATGTGTGTTGTGTAGTATAGTAATCTGAGTTGGGGATGTGTGTTGTATAGTAATCTGAGTTGGGGATGTGTGTTGTATAGTATAGTAATCTGAGTTGGGGATGTGTGTTGTATAGTAATCTGAGTTGGGGATGTGTGCTGTATAGTATTGTAATCTGAGTTGGGGATGTGTGTTGTATAGTATAGTAATCTGAGTTGGGGATGTGTGTTGTATAGTAATCTGAGTTGGGGATGTGTGTTGTATAGTAATTTGAGTTGGGGATGTGTGTTGTATAGTATTGTAATCTGAGTTGGGGATGTGTGTTGTATAGTAATCTGAGTTGGGGATGTGTGTTGTATAGTATAGTAATCTGAGTTGAGGATGTGTGTTGTATAGTATAGTAATCTGAGTTGGGGATGTGTGTTGTATAGTAATCTGAGTTGGGGATGTGTGCTGTATAGTATTGTAATCTGAGTTGGGGATGTGTGTTGTATAGTATAGTAATCTGAGTTGGGGATGTGTGTTGTGTAGTATAGTAATCTGAGTTGGGGATGTGTGTTGTATAGTAATCTGAGTTGGGGATGTGTGTTGTATAGTATTGTAATCTGAGTTGGGGATGTGTGTTGTATAGTATAGTAATCTGAGTTGGGGATGTGTGTTGTATAGTATAGTAATCTGAGTAGGGGATGTGTGTTGTATAGTATAGTAATCTGAGTTGGGGATGTGTGTTGTATAGTAATCTGAGTTGGGGATGTGTGTTGTATAGTATTGTAATCTGAGTTGGGGATGTGTGTTGTATAGTATAGTAATCTGAGTTGGGGATGTGTGTTGTATAGTATAGTAATCTGAGTTGGGGATGTGTGTTGTATAGTAATCTGAGTTGGGGATGTGTGCTGTATAGTATTGTAATCTGAGTTGGGGATGTGTGTTGTATAGTATAGTAATCTGAGTTGGGGATGTGTGTTGTATAGTAATCTGAGTTGGGGATGTGTGTTGTATAGTAATTTGAGTTGGGGATGTGTGTTGTATAGTATTGTAATCTGAGTTGGGGATGTGTGTTGTATAGTAATCTGAGTTGGGGATGTGTGTTGTATAGTATAGTAATCTGAGTTGAGGATGTGTGTTGTATAGTATAGTAATCTGAGTTGGGGATGTGTGTTGTATAGTAATCTGAGTTGGGGATGTGTGCTGTATAGTATTGTAATCTGAGTTGGGGATGTGTGTTGTATAGTATAGTAATCTGAGTTGGGGATGTGTGTTGTGTAGTATAGTAATCTGAGTTGGGGATGTGTGTTGTATAGTAATCTGAGTTGGGGATGTGTGTTGTATAGTATAGTAATCTGAGTTGGGGATGTGTGTTGTATAGTATAGTAATCTGAGTTGGGGATGTGTGTTGTGTAGTATAGTAATCTGAGTTGGGGATGTGTGTTGTATAGTAATCTGAGTTGGGGATGTGTGTTGTATAGTATAGTAATCTGAGTTGGGGATGTGTGTTGTATAGTAATCTGAGTTGGGGATGTGTGCTGTATAGTATTGTAATCTGAGTTGGGGATGTGTGTTGTATAGTATAGTAATCTGAGTTGGGGATGTGTGTTGTATAGTAATCTGAGTTGGGGATGTGTGTTGTATAGTAATTTGAGTTGGGGATGTGTGTTGTATAGTATTGTAATCTGAGTTGGGGATGTGTGTTGTATAGTAATCTGAGTTGGGGATGTGTGTTGTATAGTATAGTAATCTGAGTTGAGGATGTGTGTTGTATAGTATAGTAATCTGAGTTGGGGATGTGTGTTGTATAGTAATCTGAGTTGGGGATGTGTGCTGTATAGTATTGTAATCTGAGTTGGGGATGTGTGTTGTATAGTATAGTAATCTGAGTTGGGGATGTGTGTTGTGTAGTATAGTAATCTGAGTTGGGGATGTGTGTTGTATAGTAATCTGAGTTGGGGATGTGTGTTGTATAGTATTGTAATCTGAGTTGGGGATGTGTGTTGTATATAATAGTAATCTGAGTTGGGGATGTGTGTTGTATAGTATAGTAATCTGAGTAGGGGATGTGTGTTGTATAGTATAGTAATCTGAGTTGGGGATGTGTGTTGTATAGTAATCTGAGTTGGGGATGTGTGTTGTATAGTATTGTAATCTGAGTTGGGGATGTGTGTTGTATAGTATAGTAATCTGAGTTGGGGATGTGTGTTGTATAGTATAGTAATCTGAGTTGGGGATGTGTGTTGTATAGTATAGTAATCTGAGTAGGGGATGTGTGTTGTATAGTATAGTAATCTGAGTTGGGGATGTGTGTTGTATAGTAATCTGAGTTGGGGATGTGTGTTGTATAGTATAGTAATCTGAGTTGGGGATGTGTGTTGTATAGTATAGTAATCTGAGTTGGGGATGTGTGTTGATGCCTAAAGTGACTCTGTGTTAAACACACTTCAACCAGACGACTGTAGAAGCTTCTGATTTATTGAAGAACAACCGTTGTTTCCATTGAACACAACGTTGTGGTCAAGGTAGTTGTTTTGTGATTAACTGAAGGGGACTTTCAGAGTGAGACTGATGTCTGCTGGTTGGATAGCAGGTAGTTGTTGTGATTGACTGATAGAGGGGATCTTTCAGAGTGAGACTGATGTCTGCTGGTTGGATAGCAGGTAGTTGTTGTGATTGACTGATAGAGGGGATCTTTCAGAGTGAGACTGATGTCTGCTGGTTGGATAGCAGGTAGTTGTTGTGATTGACTGATAGAGGGGACTTTCTGAGTGAGACTGATGTCTGCTGGTTGGATAGCAGGTAGTTGTTTTATGACTGACTGTAGGGGCTTCCTTTCCTCTTGACCATAGCCATGGCCCGAGCCTGAAGGAGGGGTTGTTTCAGACGCATACAGTCCACATTCAAGGTTTCCAAACGGCCAAAACATTCAATGAGATCCAGGGATCCTGGTGCAACAAAAAGGTTTATTCTTCTGATATCTGACAAAAAATATATATTCTCCGATCAACGTAAAACAGAGATTACCTGACATGGAAAATACATGATATGACCTGTATGTCTGTCTGGTCAAAAGATTAGCCAGGACTCCTCCCCTGAAGGCCCAACTTCCTGCCTTCATCCTATCACACTCACCACAGTACAATGAATGGGCAAGAGGAGGGGCCAAAAACTAAGAGACACTAACAACAAATGAAAACATCTCAATCAGGTAAATATAAATCATAAAAGGTACCTAATCTTTCATCATATACCTTCATATTTAATACATTTACACAAACGCACATGGAGTTCTGTATGTTCTGTCTTTATACTAATATGTCCAATCAGCTCTAACTGTTTGTCTCCCACCGTTCCACTCAGAGGACTAGACCTTCTGGTATCAAATGGGAGTTTCCACTATATTTAGTAAACCAGTCATTTCAGTGAAGGGAAGTGAACAAGTGCACACTTCAGGAGAAAGGAGGATAATTGGGACAATCGTTCTTTCTAGTCTACAGTCCTGCGTCTGTGACACCAGATTACCACCTAGTGGCCGTAAGAGGAACTGTCCTGTCAGTGTGTTTTCACTGCTGGCTCAAAACAACACATGACCTGCAAACAGGATATGATTCATGTGTGAGTACTAAAAGCATATTAATATAGTATATTATAGTATATTTATTATATATGTCTGATAAGTAAACACTCTTAATGTGTTATCATTGTTTGCAGTAGCATTAACAACCATGAAAAACAGCACCAAACCATTATTCCTCCTCCACCAAACTTTACAGTTGGCACTATGCATTGGGGCAGGTAGAGTTCTCCTGGCACCCGCCAAATCCAGATTTATCAGTCAGACTGCCAGATGGTGAAGCTTGATTCATCACTCCAGAGTAGGTGTTTCCACTGCTCCAGAGTCCAATGTCGGAGATCTTTACACCACACCAGCCGAACCTTGGCATTTCCCATGGTGATCTTAGATCTTAGGCTGCTCACCATGGAAACCCATTTCATGAAGCTCCCGACGAACAGTTCTTGTGCTGACGTTGGAATAGTTTGTAACTTGTTATTACCTATGTAAGAACGCTGTTCATTGATTACAGCTCAGCATTTAACACCATAGTACCCTCGACCCCGCCCTGTGCAACTGGGTCCTGGACTTTCTGACAGGCCGTCCCCAGGTGGTGAGGGTAGGAAACAACATCTCCACCCCGCTGATCCTCAACACTGGGGCCCCACAAGGGTGCGATCTCAGCCCTCTCCTGTACTCCCTGTTCACCCATGACTGCGTGGCCATGCACACCTCCAAATCACTCATCAAGTTTGTATATATAGTGTGTATATAGTGTGAATATATAGTATTGTATATATAGTGTGTATATAGTGTGAATATATAGTGTTGTGTGTGTGTATATAGTGTGAATATATAGTATATATATAGTGAATATATAGTGTATAGTATATAGTGTTGTGTATATAGTGTGTATATATAGTATTGTATATATAGTGTGCATTGATAGTATTGTGTATATATAGTGTGTGTATAGTGTGAATATATAGTATTGTATATATAGTGTGTATATATAGTATTGTATATATAGTATTGTGTATATATAGTGTGAATATATAGTGTTGTGTATATAGTGTGTATATAGTGTGAATATATAGTATTGTATATATAGTGTGTATATAGTATTGTATATATAGTATTGTATATATAGTGTGTATATAGTATTGTGAGTGTATGTAGGGTCAGTGCAGATAGTATTGTATATATAGTGTGTATATAGTATTGTGAGTGTATGTAGGGTCAGTGCAGGTAGTATTGTATATATAGTATTGTATATATAGTGTGTATATAGTATTGTGAGTGTATGTAGGGTCAGTGCAGATAGTATTGTATATATAGTATTTTATATATAGTGTGTATATAGTATTGTGAGTGTATGTAGGGTCAGTGCAGATAGTATTGTATATATAGTGTGTATATAGTATTGTGAGTGTATGTAGGGTCAGTGCAGATAGTATTGTATATATAGTGTGTATATAGTTTTGTGAGTGTATGTAGGATCAGTGCAGATAGTATTGTATATATAGTGTGTATATAGTATTGTGAGTGTATGTAGGGTCAGTGCAGATAGTATTGTATATATAGTGTTGTGTATATAGTGTGTATATTGTATTGTGAGTGTATGTAGGGTCAGTGCAGATAGTATTGTATATATAGTGTTGTGTATATAGTGTGTATATTGTATTGTGAGTGTATGTAGGGTCAGTGCAGATAGTATTTTATATATAGTGTGTATATAGTATTGTGAGTGTATGTAGGATCAGTGCAGATAGTATTGTATATATAGTGTGTATATAGTATTGTCAGTGTATGTAGGGTCAGTGCAGATAGTATTGTATATATAGTGTTGTGTATATAGTATTGTGAGTGTATGTAGGGTCAGTGCAGATAGTATTGTATATATAGTGTGTATATAGTATTGCGAGTGTATGTAGGGTCAGTGCAGATAGTATTGTATATATAGTGTGTATATAGTATTGTGAGTGTATGTAGGGTCAGTGCAGATAGTATTGTATATATAGTGTGTATATAGTATTGTGAGTGTATGTAGGATCAGTGCAGATAGTATTGTATATATAGTGTGTATATAGTATTGTGAGTGTATGTAGGGTCAGTGCAGATAGTATTGTATATATAGTGTTGTGTATATAGTGTGTATATAGTATTGTGAGTGTATGTAGGGTCAGTGCAGATAGTATTGTATATATAGTGTTGTGTATATAGTGTGTATATAGTATTGTGAGTGTATGTAGGGTCAGTGCAGATAGTATTGTATATATAGTGTGTATATAGTATTGTGAGTGTATGTAGGATCAGTGCAGATAGTGTTGTGTATATAGTGTGTATATAGTGTGAATATATAGTGTTGTGTATATAGCGTGTATATAGTATTGTGAGTGTATGTAGGATCAGTGCAGATAGTGTTGTGTATATAGTGTGTATATAGTTTTGTGAGTGTATGTAGGGTCAGTGCAGATAGTATTGTATATATAGTGTGTATATAGTATTGTGAGTGTATGTAGGGTCAGTGCAGATAGTATTGTATATATAGTGTGTATATAGTATTGTGAGTGTATGTAGGGTCAGTGCAGATAGTATTGTATATATAGTGTGTATATAGTATTGTGAGTGTATGTAGGGTCAGTGCAGATAGTATTGTATATATAGTGTTGTGTATTTAGTGTGTATATAGTATTGTTAGTGAGTGTGTGTATATAGTATTGTGAGTGTATGTAGGGTCAGTGCAGATAGTATTTTATATATAGTGTGTATATAGTATTGTGAGTGTATGTAGGATCAGTGCAGATAGTATTGTATATATAGTGTGTATATAGTATTGTGAGTGTATGTAGGGTCAGTGCAGATAGTATTGTATATATAGTGTTGTGTATATAGTGTGTATATAGTATTGTGAGTGTATGTGTGTATATAGTATTGTGAGTGTATGTAGGGTCAGTGCAGATAGTATTGTATATATAGTATTGTATATATAGTGTGTATATAGTATTGTGAGTGTATGTAGGGTCAGTGCAGATAGTATTGTATATATAGTATTGTATATATAGTGTGTATATAGTATTGTGAGTGTATGTAGGGTCAGTGCAGATAGTATTGTATATATAGTGTGTATATAGTATTGTGAGTGTATGTAGGGTCAGTGCAGATAGTATTGTATATATAGTGTGTATATAGTATTGTGAGTGTATGTAGGGTCAGTGCAGATAGTATTGTATATATAGTGTGTATATAGTATTGTGAGTGTATGTAGGGTCAGTGCAGATAGTATTGTATATATAGTGTGTATATAGTATTGTGAGTGTATGTAGGGTCAGTGCAGATAGTATTGTATATATAGTGTGTATATAGTATTGTGAGTGTATGTAGGGTCAGTGCAGATAGTATTGTGTATATAGTGTGTATATAGTATTGTGAGTGTATGTAGGATCAGTGCAGATAGTATTGTATATATAGTGTGTATATAGTATTGTGAGTGTATGTAGGGTCAGTGCAGATAGTATTGTATATGTAGTATTGTATATATAGTGTGTATATAGTATTGTGAGTGTATGTAGGGTCAGTGCAGATAGTCTTGTATATATAGTGTTGTGTATATAGTGTGAATATATAGTGTTGTGTATATAGTGTGTATATAGTATTGTTAGTGAGTGTGTGTATATAGTATTGTGAGTGTATGTAGGGTCAGTGCAGATAGTATTTTATATATAGTGTGTATATAGTATTGTGAGTGTATGTAGGGTCAGTGCAGATAGTATTGTATATATAGTATTGTATATATAGTGTGTATATAGTATTGTGAGTGTATGTAGGGTCAGTGCAGATAGTATTGTATATATAGTGTGTATATAGTATTGTGAGTGTATGTAGGGTCAGTGCAGATAGTATTGTATATATATAGTGTGTATATAGTATTGTGAGTGTATGTAGGGTCAGTGCAGATAGTATTGTATATATAGTGTTGTGTATATAGCGTGTATATTGTATTGTGAGTGTATGTAGGGTCAGTGCAGATAGTATTGTATATATAGTGTGTATATTGTATTGTGAGTGTATGTAGGGTCAGTGCAGATAGTATTGTATATATAGTGTGTATATAGTATTGTGAGTGTATGTAGGGTCAGTGCAGATAGTATTGTATATATAGTGTGTATATAGTATTGTGAGTGTATGTAGGGTCAGTGCAGATAGTATTGTATATATAGTGTTGTGTATATAGCGTGTATATTGTATTGTGAGTGTATGTAGGGTCAGTGCAGATAGTATTGTATATATAGTGTGTATATAGTATTGTGAGTGTATGTAGGGTCAGTGCAGATAGTATTGTATATATAGTGTTGTGTATATAGCGTGTATATTGTATTGTGAGTGTATGTAGGGTCAGTGCAGATAGTATTGTATATATAGTGTGTATATAGTATTGTGAGTGTATGTAGGGTCAGTGCAGATAGTATTGTATATATAGTGTGTATATAGTATTGTGAGTGTATGTAGGGTCAGTGCAGATAGTATTGTATATATAGTGTGTATATAGTATTGTGAGTGTATGTAGGATCAGTGCAGATAGTATTGTGTATATAGTGTGTATATAGTATTGTGAGTGTATGTAGGGTCAGTGCAGATAGTATTGTATATATAGTGTTGTATATATAGTGTGTATATTGTATTGTGAGTGTATGTAGGGTCAGTGCAGATAGTATTGTATATATAGTGTGTATATAGTATATTGAGTGTATGTAGGGTCAGTGCAGATAGTATTGTATATATAGTGTGTACATAGTATTGTGAGTGTATGTAGGATCAGTGCAGATAGTATTGTATATATAGTGTGTATATAGTATTGTGAGTGTATGTAGGGTCAGTGCAGATAGTATTGTATATATAGTGTGTATATAGTATTGTGAGTGTATGTAGGGTCAGTGCAGATAGTATTGTATATATAGTGTTGTGTATATAGTGTGTATATAGTATTGTGAGTGTATGTAGGGTCAGTGCAGATAGTATTGTGTATATAGTGTGTATATAGTATTGTGAGTGTATGTAGGGTCAGTGCAGATAGTATTGTATATATAGTATTGTATATATAGTGTGTATATAGTATTGTGAGTGTATGTAGGGTCAGTGCAGATAGTATTGTGTATATAGTGTGTATATTGTATTGTGAGTGTATGTAGGATCAGTGCAGATAGTATTGTATATATAGTGTGTATATAGTATTGTGAGTGTATGTAAGGTCAGTGCAGATAGTATTGTATATATAGTATTGTATATATAGTGTGTATATAGTATTGTGAGTGTATGTAGGGTCAGTGCAGATAGTATTGTATATATAGTATTGTATATATAGTGTGTATATAGTATTGTGAGTGTATGTAGGGTCAGTGCAGATAGTATTGTATATATAGTGTGTATATAGTATTGTGAGTGTATGTAGGGTCAGTGCAGATAGTATTGTATATATAGTGTGTATATAGTATTGTGAGTGTATGTAGGGTCAGTGCAGATAGTACAGGTAAACATTAAATAACTATTTATCAGTCTTATGACTATTTAGCAGGGTTAGAGTTAGGGTTACCAGAGTTCATAGAGGAAACATCACCATGTTAACAACTATTAACCATGCTGGTACTCCAGGCACTGCCCCCTAGGGGTGGGATGTGGGTACTGGAAATGGACTGTTTTACTGTGGTCGAAGCTTCAGGGTTTTCCCTAGGTACAGATCAGGATCAGCTTCCCCAACCTCAAGGTCATGGCAAGAAGGGATCCAGCTTTTCCAGACAGACAGACAGACAGACAGACAGACAGACAGACAGACAGACAGACAGACAGAACTACTAGTCACCCCTCCACTCTCTCCCTGAGTCCAGGCCCCAGACAGACAGACAGACAGACAGACAGACAGACAGACAGACAGACAGACAGACAGACAGACAGACAGACAGACAGATAGACAGACAGACAGACAGACAGACAGAACTACTAGTCACCCCTCCACTCTCTCCCTGAGTCCAGGCCCCAGACAGACAGACAGACAGACAGACAGACAGACAGACAGACAGACAGACAGACAGACAGACAGACAGACAGACAGACAGATAGACAGACAGATAGACAGACAGACAGACAGACAGACAGAACTACTAGTCACCCCTCCACTCTCTCCCTGAGTCCAGGCCCCAGACAGACAGACAGACAGACAGACAGAACTACTAGTCACCCCTCCACTCTCTCCCTGAGTCCAGGCCCCAGACAGACAGAACAGCAACACCGTCAGAACTATAGCAGTCTTCATTCTGAAATGACTGGTCTTCTTCAGAAGTAGTGCAGTAGTCTACAGGGTTCAGAACTCACCTTTTTAAACACTTCTTATCACTCATATCATGAGGTTTCCCGAAGGCGCCAGGCTCCCCAGCATTATGCAGTCCTGCACAATCATTACGCACAAACTTTGAAAGTGTTTACTTATCAGACCCACATATATAATAAATATACTATAATATACTATATTCATTTGCTTTTAGTACTCACACATGAATCATATCCTGTTTGCAGGTCATGTGTTTTGAGCCAGCAGTAAAAACACACTGACAGGACAGTTCCTCTTATGGCCACTAGGTGGTAATCTGGTGTCATAGACGCAGGACTGTAGACTAGAAAGAACGATTGTCCCAATTATCCTCCTTTCTCCTAAAGTGTGCACTTGTTCACTTCCCTTCACTGAAATGACTGGTTTACTCAATATGGTGGAAACTCCCACTTGATAACAAAAGGTAGAGTCCTCTGAGTGGAACGGTGTGACAAACAGTACCTCCTCTCCTCTTCTCCCCTCTCCCTCTCCTCTTCTCCCCTCTCCCTCTCCTCTCCCTCTCCTCTTCTCCCCTCTCCCTCTCCTCTTCTCCCCCCTCTCCTCTCCCTCTCCACTCCTCTCCCTCTCCCCTTCTCCCAACCTCCTTCTCTCCTCTCCTCTCCTCTCCTCTCCCCTCTCCTCCCCTCTCCCATCCTCCTCTTCTCCCCCCTCTCCCCTTCTCCCCTCTCCCTCTCCTTCTCCCCTCTCCCTCTCCTCTTCTCCCTCTCCCTCTCCCCTTCTCCCCTCTTCCTCTCCTCTTCCTCCCCCCTCTTCTCCCCCTCTCCTCTCCTCTCCTCTTCTCCCCTCTCCTCTCCTCTTCTCCCCTCTCCCTCTCCTCTTCTCCCCTCTCCTCTTCTCCCCCCTCTCCTCTCCTCCCCTCTTCTCCCCTCTTCCTCTTCTCTCCCCCCCTCTCCTCTCCTCTCCTCTCGTCTCCTCTTCATCTTTTTGTCACTGACTTCTCACCAGTGATGTCATCATAACCAGTATCCTTTTCCTCTCTTGTCCCAGCCCAGCCTGACCCTGACATACAGCATCAGGCCTGTTGAGTTGACCTGGGTAACAGACCTCTAGCTCCTACACCACATCCCCCCTTCTCCTGCTCTAACATGAGACCTCATCAGTACTCATTTTGGGTGCTGGTACTGTTTATATTTAGGTGCTGGAACATTAAGTCAATATTCTATAAGAGGTGAACTCAAGCAGTAGAAAGTTAGAGGTGATATTATAGGACACACTATGTGAAACGTTGCTGCTCTGTCAGCAGTTTCCTGTGGAGTTTTTTTTTACATATCAGTTTGCTGTAGTGTGTTCAACCACTGATCCAAGATAAGTTGCTAAGAAGTTAATCTCACATCATTGAAGTAAGGACGTAATGAGAGAGAAGTCATATAGCCTAGCAGTATTTTCCACTCTTCAGTCCACTCTTTATGATAGCAGACTGTGGAACCCCAGTTAGAGGCAGACATGATACCTGCAGTGGTACTGATGACCCTGTTGTGGAGCACAGGTAGGATGCTGTTATACTGATATACATTTGTGACAGTTACTGAGATATGATTTGATATTGTAAGATATATTATAATTTGCAGGGTTAGTAAAAGATCATGCAACTGGAAGCAGACAGTAAAAATGTGTCTCAAAGCAGGACAATGATGTGATCACCTGTAAATGTACTTTACTGTAGTCTAACTGTCCATCTGGGGACAGGCACTAATGTCAGTTAAGTTGTGATGGTGTCATGCATCTGACTGTTGTATATTCAGTGTGTCAATGATTGATTGTATCTGTCTCTATGTAAATGAATGAGAGTATATATTATGTATTGTATATTATATTGGTGTTATGTTAGAGTAGGAGAAGGGAGGGGTGTAGATGATAGAGGTCTATGAGCTGAGTCAAGATCAACAGGTCCAACACTATACGTCACGAAGAGAGAGAGAATGAGAGAGAGAGAGAGAGAGAGAGAGAGAGAGATGAGAAGAGAGGAGGGGTGGGGAGAGAGATTTGAGGAGGAGGAGAGAAGAGGGTAGGGGAGAGAGGAGGGTTGGGGAGAGAGGAGGGTAGGGGATAGAGGGTAGGGTAGAGAGAAGGTGAGGGGAGAAAGGAGGGAAGGGGAGAGTGGAGGATAGGAGAGAGAAGGGTAGAGTATAGATGATGGGAGGGAGGGGATAGAGAGATTTGCGGTTGAGAGAAGAGGGTAAGGGAGAAAGGAGGGTAGGGGAGAGAGGAGGGTGGAGGAGAGATGGGGAATGTGTTTACACATGGGTGTTGTTGCACCATACCACTGTCTTCCCCATCATATCATGAAAGGTCATGTTGTGTTGATTTAACCTCTGCCTCTCTCTTCCTCTGACTCCTCCCTTTCTCTCTATCTCTCTCTCTCTCTCTCTCTCTCTTTCTCCTCTGTCTCTCTCTTTCTCCTCAGATCTCCAGGGTCAAAGCGTCAGTCCACCAGGTAGGTAGAGTATAAATCTACAGTGATTATAGCAGTTCAATATTAGTAAACTTTATTATCCCACATGAAGAAATTCATGTGTCCATACAAACCATTCTAAACCCCAATAACAAGTAGTGTTTTATGGAACTACTAATACTTGTCATATTATATATTATATTGGTCTGATGTTAGAGTAGGAGAAGGGGGGTGTAGATGATAGAGGTCTGTTACCAAGGCAACAGGTCTTATGCTATCTGTCAGGAAGAGAGAGAGAGGAGCAGAGAGAGAGAGAGAGAGAAGGCGTGGAGAGAAAGTGAGATGTCAACAGAGATAGGGCTGACAGACTAACATGCAGCCAACTGAATATCTTGTCTTTACTGACTTCTCACCAGTGATGTCATCATAACCAGCAACCTTTTCCACTCTTGGTCCGGCTCAGCTTGACCCCTGACCTCTGAAATTAATGATTTAAAAAATGATTTAAAAAAAATGTAATTAGATTTAATATCATCTGCAAAGAGAGTTACACATTTGCATGGAAGGGGAATTTACACTACATGACCAAAAGTATGTGGACACCTGCTCATCTAACATCTCATTCCAAAATCATGGGCATTAATATGGAGTTGGTGCCCCATTGCTGCTATAACAGCCTCCAGTATTCTGGGAAGGCTTTCCACTAGAAGATGGAACATTGCTGCAGGGACTTGCTTCCATTCAGCCACAACAGCATTAGTGAGGTTGGGCGATTAGGCCTGGCTCAGTCGACGTTTCAATTCATCCCTAAAGGTATTCAATGGGGTTTAGGTCAGGGCTCTGTGAAGGCCAGTAAAGTTCTTCCACATCGATCTCAACAAACTATTTCTGTATGGACCTCGCTTTGTGTACAGGGGCATTGTCATGCTGAAACAGGAAAGGGCCTTCCCCAAACTGTTGCCACAAAGTTGGAAGCACAGAATAGTCTAGAATGTCATTGTATGCTGTAGCGATTACATTTCCCTTCAATGAAACTAAGGGGCCTAACACGATCCATTAAAAACAACCCCAGACCATTATTCCTCCTCCACCAAACTTTACAGAAGGGGTGTCCACATACTTTTGTATATATAGTGTATGTACACATGGGTGTTGTTGCACCATACCAACGATAAGCCTGTCTTCGCCATCACATCATGAAAGGTCATGTTGATGTTCATTTAACCTCTGCCTCTCTCTTCCTCTGACTCCTCCCTTTCTCAATTGTTTCTCTCTTTCTCTCTGTCTCTTTCTCTCTCTTTCTCCTCTGTCTCTCTCTTTCTCCTCAGATCTCCAGGCTCAAAGCGTCAGTCCACCAGGTAGGTAGAGTATAAATCTACAGTGATTATAGCAGTTCAATATTAGTCAACTTTATTATCCCACATGGAGAAATTCATGTGTCCATACAAACCATTCTAAACCCCAATAACAAGTAGTGTTTTATGGAACTACTAATACTTGTCAACCACAAAGCATTACTGCTGTTAGAATAACAGAATCACTGTCATCATCTGTCCTCACCACTGTGTTTTCCTCTCTGCTGTTTACAGCTGAATACTCAGTCAGACTGGTGAATGGGACCACTTCCTGTTCTGGGACAGCGGAAGCCTTCTACAGAGGAGAGTGGTTGAGTCTATGTTCTAGTTGGTGGAGAATGATCGGAGAGGTTAAGGTTGTGTGTAGACAGCTGGACTGTGGGAATCCTGTAGCTGAATCTAGAGGAGGTCTGATTGAAGAGGGAAGAGGAGGAGTCATGCAAATTAGTACTTGCAGGGGAAGTGAGTCTTCTATTAGACAGTGTGGCATCAGAAGAGGAGGACCTGGTGTCTGTGATGGTAAATATTATCGTCATGTGATCTGTTCAGGTAAGAGACTGGTCATATTGAGAGATTTATTTATACATTATACAATATTACCATGTATCATGTTTTATGTGTTTTTATTTCATTTAAATAGAGGGAGAGATGTCAGATGTATTTAAACATTAGATTTGTGTTTGTCATATTGGTTTATGGGAGATGTTCATGGGCAGATCATTGTAGTTCAGATGGTACTGAAGTGAAGCTGCCTGATGGATGTCCAGCTGTTTATTTTCTATAAAGTGAAGTGAACTTATTCCTGTCTCCTGCCTGCATTATTCCCAACCCGATCCTGAGTGACTAAGAACCCATTTCTACCTCTTACAGTATCAAACATAGTAAACTACAATCTTTTATCCAACATATTTGTGTTTAGTCCTTGACAGTGTCATCAACAAAACTGATTGAATGTTCAACCAACTCTTTTTCTCCAGAGTCTGTGCGGCTTGTGGATGGAGCTGGTCTCTGCTCTGGGAGAGTGGAGGTGAAGTCCAATCAGTCCTGGGCCTCAGTGTGTGAAGCTGACTTTGACCGGCAGGATGCAGAGGTAGTCTGTAGGGATGTTGGCTGTGGGGCTCCTGCAGCTCTACAGGGGGGGCTCTATGGAGAAGGTGAGGGTCAGACCTGGGATAAAGAGTTCCAGTGTAAAGGCAAAGAGTCCCTTCTCCTGGACTGTGACACCTCAGACAGAGAGAACAACACCTGCCCACCTGGTAATGCTGTTGGACTCACCTGCTCAGGTAAGAAACAGTTTGTCACTCAGTCAACATTGTTTCTCACCTGGAGTGAAGAATATGAGAGACAATATAGGTGTGTTTTAGTGAGAAAATAGTAAGATTACTGTCTCTCTCTTTTCTCAGAGCCTGATAATGTGAGGCTGGTGGGAGAAGGCAGTCGCTGTGCTGGTGGAGTGGAGTGGTCCGACCAGGGAGAGTGGAGGACTGTGGGAGCTGATAACTGGAACCAGGAGGCTGTAGCTGCAGTAGTGTGTAGACAGCTGGGTTGTAGCTCCACTGTTTCAGCACTACCTGGAAACACCAATAGAGGGTTTGGAGTTTTCTGTTCTGGGTCTGAGTCTTCACTGAGGGAGTGTTCCAGAAGTTATTATCGCCGTCCTGGACTCACAGTGATCTGCTCAGGTAATATCAACATGTTATCATTATATTCAACTGATTTCCTTCATTCATACAACTTCCTCTGCACCTCTCATGATGACTGTTTAGCTTGTCAGTCTGCTTTACTAAATAGATCCCTCAGTCAAGTAGGAATCAAATACAACTTAAATATCCCAGAATGCTTTTGTATGTGAGTGTTATCTCAGTGAACGTCTCTACTCACTACCACTGTCACATGTCATGTTATTGTCACATCTAAATGAGGAAAGTAGTTGAGGAGCTACGTTTTCTTTTTCTCTCCTCTTGTTCCAGATGTCCTGCTTCAGCCTGATATCAACATATGTTGTCTCAGTGACTGTAGGCCCACTACTCATGTTGCCCTGTGAGGGAGGGTGGCTGGCACTGTTACATGCTGATGTTATTGTCATATCTATAGGAAACTAGTGGAACAGGTTTTTCTTGTTCTCTTTTATTGTTACAGATCTCCTGGTCCAGCCTGATATCTTCCTGACTGACTCAATGGGAGGGGTCTCCAGGGGCCACCAGGGGCCTGAGATGTTATGGGGCCACAGCTTCACCATCACCTGCTCCACTCAGCCACAGTACCCAGGAGGCTCCTTCCTCCTCACGTTCACCGGCTCCAAAAGAACCCAGACCCAGCCAGCTGTCAATCACTCTGCTGCCTTCCTCTTCCCTGCTGCAGATGACTCCCACCAAGGGAACTACAGCTGTGTTTATGACTATTATGTTTTCTCTCATAACTTCTCCTCTGAGAGTGAGCTCCTCTCCCTCACCATCACAGGTAACTGAACATGAACCAGACATATAACTTTGTCATTGACAGATTTTCCACAGATCTATGTGAGGATGATCAGTCCCCTCATCAAATATGTTTCTGTTTGCAGCCTCTCCTCTACCAGCCTCTCACGATGACTGTTTAGCTTGTCAGTCTGCTTTACTAAATAGATCACTCAGTCAAGTAGGAATCAAATACACCTTAAATATCCCAGAATGCTTTTGTATGTGAGTGTTATCTCAGTGAACGTCTCTACTCACTACCACTGTCACATGTCATGTTATTGTCACATCTAAATGAGGAAAGTAGTTGAGGAGCTACGTTTTCTTTTTCTCTCCTCTTGTTCCAGATGTCCTGCTTCAGCCTGATATCAACATATGTTGTCTCAGTGACTGTAGGCCCACTACTCATGTTGCCCTGTGAGGGAGGGTGGCTGGCACTGTTACATGCTGATGTTATTGTCATATCTATAGGAAACTAGTTGAAGAGGTTTTTCTTGTTCTCTTTTATTGTCATACAATATAATGGCGCTTGAAGAAATGGCAGCAGTTTTACTAGACTAACCAGTTGTGCTATTATGTGTTTTTTTTTGTGTTATTTGTAACTTATTTTGTACATAATGTACATGAGCTTCTGGATATCAGGACAGAGATCACTCACCTCGGATTAGACAAAGAGCTTCTGGATATCAGGACAGCGATCACTCACCTCGGATTAGACAAAGAGCTTCTGGATATCAGGACAGCGATCACTCACCTCGGATTAGACAAAGATCTTCTGGATATCAGGACAGAGATCACTCACCTCTGATTAGACAAAGAGCTTCTGGATATCAGGACAGAGATCACTCACCTCGGATTAGACAAAGATCTTCTGGATATCAGGACAGAGATCACTCACCTCGGATTAGACAAAGAGCTTCTGGATATCAGGACAGCGAACACTCACCTCGGATTAGACAAAGAGCTTCTGGACATCAGGACAGAGATCACTCACCTCGGATTAGACAAAGATCTTCTGGACATCAGGACAGAGATCACTCACCTCGGATTAGACAAAGATCTTCTGGATATCAGGACAGTGATCACTCACCTCGGATTAGACAAAGATCTTCTGTATTTCAGGACAGCGATCACTCACCTCGGGTTAGACAAAGAGCTTCTGGATATCAGGACAGCGATCACTCACCTCGGATTAGACAAAGAGCTTCTGGATATCAGGACAGCGATCACTCACCTCGGATTAGACAAAGAGCTTCTGGATTTCAGGACAGCGATCACTCACCTCGGATTAGACAAAGGGGGGCGGTCTGTTCATATTTGTGAACAACAGCTGGGGCACGAAATCTAAGGAAGTCTCTAGATTTTGCTCGCCTGAAGTAGAGTATTTTATGATTAACTGTAGACCACATTATTTGCCAAGAGAGTTTTCATCTATACTGTCCGTGACTGTTTATTTACCACCACAGACGAATGCTGGCACTAAGACAGCACTCAGTCAGCTGTATAAGGAAATAAGCAAACAGGAAACCGCTCACCCATAGGCGGCGCTCCTAGTGGCCGGAGACTTCCGGTGGCCGGAGACTCTCCCTCGCCCTCCATTTGGTAAATCTGACCACAATGCTATCCTCCTGATTCCTGCTTACAAGCTCAAATTAAAGCAGGAAGCACCAGTGACTCGGGTTTTTTAAAAAGTGGTCAGATGAAGCAGATGCTAAACTACAGGACTGTTTTGCTTTCACAGACTGGAACATGTTCCGGGATTCTTCCGATGGCATTGAGGTGTACATCACATCAGTCACTGGTTTTATCAATATGTTCATCAGGGACATCATCCCCACAGTAGCTGTACGTACATACCCCAACCAGAAGCCATGAATTACAGGCAACATTCGCACTTAGCTAAAGGGTAGAGCTGCCGCTGTCAAGGTGCTGGACTCTAACCCGGAAGCTTATAAGAAATCCTGCTATGCCTCCGACGAACCATCAAACAGGCAAAACGCCAATACAGGGCTAAGACTGAATCATACTACACCAGCTCCAACGCAGGGCTTGTGGCAGGGCTTGCAAACTATTACAGACTATAAAGGAAGCACAGCCGCGAGCTTCCCAGTGAGACAAGCCTAGCAGACAAGCTAAATCACTTCTGTGCTCGCTTCGAGGCAAGCAACACTGAGGCATGCATGAGAGCACCAGCTGTTCTGGATGACTGTGTGATCACGCTCTCAGTAGTCGATGTGAGTGAGACATTTAAACAGGTCAACATTCACAAGGCCGCAGAGCCAGACAGATTACCAGGACGTGTGCTCCATGCTTGTGCTGATCAACTGGCAGGTGTCTTCACTTACATTTTCAACATGTCCCTGATTGAGTCTGTAATACCAACATGATTCAAGCTGACCACCATAGTCCCTGTGCCCAAGAAGACAAAGGAAACCTGCCTAAATGACTACAGACCCGTAGCACTCACGTCCGTAGCCATGAAGTGCTTTGAAAGGCTGGTAATGGCTCACATCAATACCATTATCCCAGAAACCCGAGACCCACTCCAATTTGCATACCGCCCAAACAGATCCACAGATGATGCAATCTCTATTGAACTCCACACTGCCTTTTCCCACCTGGACAAAAGGAACACCTACGTGAGAATGCTATTCATTGACTACTGCTCAGCGTTCAACACCATAGTACCCTCAAAGCTCATCACTAAGCTGCTCAGTCCCCTCCTGTACTCCCTGTTCACCCACGACTGTGTGGCCAGGCACGACTCCAACACCATCATTAAGTTTGCAGACGACAGAACAGTGGTATGCCTGATCACCGACAACGACAAGCCTATGGGGAGGACGTCAGAGACCTGGCCGGGTGGTGTCAGAATAACAACCTGTCCCTCAACGTATAGCCTCTCTACTGTATATAGCCTCTCTACTGTATATAGCCTCCCTACTGTACATAGCCTTGCAACTGTATATAGCCTCCCTACTGTATATAACCTCACTACTGTATATAGACTCTCAACTGTATATAGTCTCCCTACTGTATATAGCCTCCCTACTGTATATAGCCTCCCTACTGTATATAGACTCTCAACTGTATATAGTCTCCCTACTGCATAGAGCCTCACTACTGTATATAGTCTCTCTACTGTATAGAGCCTCACTACTGTATATAGCCTCTCTACTGTATATAACCTCTCTACTGTATATCGCCTCACTACTGTACCTAGCCTAACCAACTGTATATAGCCTCCCTACTGTATGAAGCCTCCCTCCTGTATAAAGCCTCTCTACTGTATATTGGCTCACTACTCTATATAGCCTCTCTACTGTACATAGCTTCTCTACTGTATATAGCCTCTCTACTGTATATAACCTCTCTACTGTATATAGCCTCACTACTGTATATAGCCTCACTACTGTATATAACCTCTCAACTGTATATAGCCTCACTACTGTATATAGCCTCTACTGTATATAGCCTCTCCACTGTATGTAGTGAGGTAAAATACAGTAGAGAGGTTATAGACAGTAGAGAGGTTATATACAGTAGAGAGGCAAAATACAGTAGAGTGGCTATATACAGTAGTGGGGCTATATATAGTAGAGAGGTTATATACAGTAGAGAGGCTATATACAGTAGAGAGGCTATATACAGTAGAGAGGTTATATATATAGTAGAGAGGTTATATACAGTAGAGAGGCTATATACAGTAGAGAGGTTATATATATAGTAGAGAGGTTATATATAGTAGAGAGGTTATATACAGTAGAGAGGTTATACACAGGTTATATTCACTGTCTTTTTACTGTTGTTTTTACTAATCTATTGCTCACATGATATATATTTTTTACTTAAAAATTGCACTGTTGGTTAGGGCCTGTAGGTAAGCATTTCACTGTCAGGTCTACAGCTGCTGTATTCAGCATTTCACTGTCAGGTCTACAGCTGCTGTATTCAGCATTTCACTGTCAGGTCACCTGTTGTATTCGGTGCACGTGACAAATAAACTCTGATTTGATTTGTTACAGATCACCTGCTCCAGCCTGATATCTTCCTGACTGACCTAATGGGAGGGGTCTCCAGGAGCCACCAGGGGCCCGAGATGTTCAGGGGCTACAACTTCACCATCACCTGCTCCACTCAGCCACAGTACCCAGGAGGCTCCTTCCTCCTCACGTTCACCGGCTCCAACAGAACCCAGACCCAGCCAGCTGTCAATCACTCTGCTGCCTTCCTCTTCCCTGCTGCAGATGACTCCCACCAAGGGACCTACAGCTGTGTTTATGAGAATTATGTTTTCTCTCATAACTTCTCCTCTGAGAGTGAGCTCCTCTCCCTCACCATCGCAGGTAACTGAACATGAACCAGACGTATAACTTTGTCATTGACAGATTTCCCAGAGATCTATGTGATGATGATCAGTCCCCTCATCAAAGGTGTTTCTGTTTGCAGCCTCTCCTCTGCCAGCCTTCATCATCAGACACGTTGTAGTGCTGCTGATCCTACTGACAACAATCATCACCTCCTACCTGTACTACAAGGTAAAGACATTTACTCAGACGTTACAAGTCATTTAAACTAGAGGGAGAGGGTGAGGGGGAGGGAGAGAGATGGAATGGAGATACTAGAGAGTAAATGTCTGACTGTTTTGCTGTGTCTCCCTAGCCCACCAGGAGGCAGAAGAGAGTGAACAGGGTAAGCAACATGGATCTTTATGTCAATGCCATGGAGATGGTCTCTCTGAGCTCCAGAGCTGAAGCTGGACCGGGAGAGGAGAGAGCAGCCCAGGGGACAGAGTAGGAGTAGAATGAAGATGACCCTACATGCTGATCTTAGGTCAGTTTTGTGTTTTAAATCGATGGTCAGCAGTGGACTGGTGTTTAAAATGTGGTGACAAACCTGAAGTGGTTCTAATTTTAATAACAAGTTCAGAATTAGTTTACCTCTCTAGAACCTTGGAAGAAATCTAAAAGGAGTGACTGCAACCACCATTATTCATTTAGTTTGGTTTTTACCACCAGAGAAACATGGGGTTCTGGTAACATGGGGTTTTGGTAACATGAGGATTTGGGTAACATGGGGTTTTGGTAACATGGGTTTTTGGTAACATGAGGATTTGGGTAACATGGGGTTTGGTAACATGGGTTTTTGGTTACATGGGGTTCTGGATAACATGGGGTTCTGGGTAACATGGGGTTTGGGGTAACATGGGGTTTTGGGTAACATGGGGTTCTAGGTAAAATGGGGTTCTGGGTAATATGGGGTTTTGGGTAACGTGGGGTTTTGGTTAACATGGGGTTTTGGGTAACATGGGGTTTTGGGTAACATGGGGTTTTGGTAACATGGGGTTTAGGGTAACATGGGGTTTTGGGTAACATGGGGTTTGGGGTAACATGGGGTTAAGGGTAACATGGGGTTTGGGGTAACATGGGGTTTTGGGTAACATGAGGTTTTGATTAACATTGGGGTTTGGGGTAACATGGGGTTTAGGATAACATGGGGTTTTGGTAACATGGGGTTTAGGGTAACATGGGGTTTTGGTAACATGGGGTTTGGCGTAACATGGGGTTTTGGGGTAACATGGGGTTTTGGTAACATGGGGTTCTGGGTAACGTGGGGTTGAGTAACGTGGGGTTTTGGGTAACGTGGAGTTTTGGGTAACGTGGGGTTTGAGTAACGTGGGGTTTTGGGTAACATGGAGTTTTGGGTAACGTGGGGTTTTAGGTAACATTGGGGTTTGGGTAACATTGGGGTTTTGGGTAACATGGAGTTTTGGTAACATGGGGTTTAGGGTAACATGGAGTTTTGGTAACATGGGGTTTGGGTAACATGGAGTTTTGGTAACATGGGGTTTTGGTAACATGGGGTTTTGGTAACATGGGGTTTTGGTAACATGGGGTTTTGGTAACATGGAGTTTTGGTAACATGGGGTTTTGGTAACATGGGGTTTTGGTAACATGGGGTTTTGGTAACATGGAGTTTTGGTAACGTGGGATTTTATATATTTTTGCTATTTTTTAGCATCTGTTTTGTGTTCTAGAATGTATTATTGTTTGGTAACATGGGTTTTGGGGTAACATGGGGTTTGGGGTAATATGGGGTTTTGGGTATCATGGGATTTTGATTATTTTAAGAGAGTAGCTCAATTACGTCTGTTTTGTGTTCCAGAATGTATTGCTTTTGTCTTCTTGTCTTTAGAGATTTAATTACTGATTCTTAGATTATTTTTTGTCTTATTTAGTGTCTCTTAGATTCTTTATCTTATTTAGTGTCTCTTAGATTCTTTATCTTATTTAGTGTCTCTTAGATTCTTTATCTTATTTAGTGTCTCTTAGATTCTTTATCTTGAAGTGTCTCCATTATTAGTCCAGGTATTATTATAATCATCTGTTCATTCTTTGTGTTTTGAAAATGTTTTTAATAAAGGGGTTTGTTGTTGTTGTTTACCTCTCATGACGTTGTTGATTATAAATGTTATGATATTGATTATGATGTAGATTATTGTTATGTTGTTAGTAGTATAGAGATAATGTTATTGATTATAAATGTTACAATATTGATTATTGATTATGAAGTAGATTATTGACATGATGTTGCTCTCTAAACTTCCATGTAATCAACTGAATGTTTTTAATAAAATTACAGGCTGTCAGTCTTGTGTGATTTAATTATTAGACAGACTACAACATACAGTATGAATTAACTGAGATCAGTCTGTGTGATTCCGCTCTTGGACAGACTACAACATACAGTATGAATTAACTGAGATCAGTCTGTGTGATTCCCCTCTTGGACAGACTACAACATACAGTATGAATTAACTGAGATCAGTCTGTGTGATTCCCCTCTTGGACAGACTACAACAAACAGTATGAATTAACTGAGATCAGTCTGTGTGATTCCCCTCATGGACAGACTACAACATACAGTATGAATTAACTGAGATCAGTCTGGTGTGATTTAATTATTAGACAGACTACAACATACAGTATGAATTAACTGAGATCAGTCTGTGTGATTCCCCTCTTGGACAGACTACAACAAACAGTATGAATTAACTGAGATCAGTCTGTGTGATTCCCCTCTTGGACAGACTGCAAAATACAATATGAATTAACTGGTCAAACATTTGGCAGGAGGATAGGAAGTGCATCTCAGTTTCCACCTCATTGTGTGGGCTGTGTGCACATAGCCTGTCTTCTCTGGAGAGCCAGGTACTGACCTGTATATAGTCCTGCTATTGTTATTTTACTGTTGCTCTTTAATTACTTTTTACTCTTTAATTACTTGTTACAGGCCAACCCAAGTGGTACTGTTCAGTAGGATAATAGTAGACCAACCCAAGTGGTACTGTTCAGTAGGATAATGGTAGACCAACCCAAGTGGTACTGTTCAGTAGGATAATAGTAGACCAACCCAAGTGGTACTGTTCAGTAGGATAATGGTAGACCAACCCAAGCTGTACTGTTCAGTAGGATAATAGTAGACCAACCCAAGCTGTACTGGTCAGTAGGATAATAGTAGACCAACCCAAGTGGTACTGTTCAGTAGGATAATAGTAGACCAACCCAAGTGGTACTGTTCAGTAGGATAATAGTAGACCAACCCAAGTGGTACTGTTCAGTAGGATAATAGTAGACCAACCCAAGTGGTACTGTTCAGTAGGATAATAGTAGACCAACCCAAGCTGTACTGTTCAGTAGGATAATAGTAGACCAACCCAAGCTGTACTGTTCAGTAGGATAATAGTAGACCAACCCAAGCTGTACTGGTCAGTAGGATAATAGTAGACCAACCCAAGCTGTACTGTTTAGTAGGATAATAGTAGACCAACCCAAGTGGTACTGTTCAGTAGGATAATAGTAGGCCAACCCAAGTGGTACTGTTCAGTAGGATAATAGTAGACCAACCCAAGCTGTACTGTTCAGTAGGATAATAGTAGGCCAACCCAAGTGGTACTGTTCAGTAGGATAATAGTAGACCAACCCAAGCTGTACTGTTCAGTAGGATAATAGTAGACCAACCCAAGATGTACTGTTCAGTAGGATAATAGTAGACCAACCCAAGTGGTACTGTTCAGTAGGATAATAGTAGACCAACCCAAGATGTACTGTTCAGTAGGATAATAGTAGACCAACCCAAGTGGTACTGTTCAGTAGGATAATAGTAGACCAACCCAAGCTGTACTGTTCAGTAGGATAATAGTAGACCAACCCAAGCTGTACTGTCCAGTAGGATAATAGTAGACCAACCCAAGTTGTACTGTTCAGTAGAATAATAGTAGACCAACCCAAGCTGTACTGTCCAGTAGGATAATAGTAGACCAACCCAAGCTGTACTGTTCAGTAGGATAATAGTAGACCAACCCAAGTTGTACTGTTCAGTAGGATAATAGTAGACCAACCCAAGCTGTACTGTTCAGTAGGATAATAGTAGACCAACCCAAGCTGTACTGTTCAGTAGGATAATAGTAGACCAACCCAAGCTGTACTGGTCAGTAGGATAATAGTAGACCAACCCAAGCTGTACTGTTAAGTAGGATAATAGTAGACCAACCCAAGTTGTACTGTTCAGTAGAATAATAGTAGACCAACCCAAGCTGTACTGTTCAGTAGGATAATAGTAGACCCACCCAAGCTGTACTGTTCAGTAGGATAATAGTAGACCAACCCAAGCTGTACTGGTCAGTAGGATAATAGTAGACCCACCCAAGCTGTACTGTTCAGTAGGATAATAGTAGACCAACCCAAGCTGTACTGTTAAGTAGGATAATAGTAGACCAACCCAAGCTGTACTGTTCAGTAGGATAATAGTAGACCAACCCAAGCTGTACTGTTCAGTAGGATAATAGTAGACCAACCCAAGCTGTACTGTTCAGTAATATAATAGCAACAGTAGTGATACATGGTTAGGTAGGACACAAGATATCTGTTAGATAGGAACAACAGTAGTGATACATGGTTAGGTAGGACACAAGATATCTGTTAGATAGGAACAACAGTAGTGATACATGGTTAGGTAGGACACAAGATATCTGTTAGATAGGAACAACAGTAACGTTATTGATTCATACCCTCAATGTGAAGTGATATTAATCAAAAAATACAGAGCACAAGTACAACCCTTTTATATAAACCTTTTAAGGTAATAAGAAAATAAACATTCACTTAATATTTCAACAAGTCACCTGCTAGTAAATCACCTGCTGGTAATAACTAGCGTGACATTGTAGTGCAGAGACCAACGGTGCTCGTTAGCTCGTCATTAACACGGCTAGCTAAGACAGCAACAACTTGGTTAACTGGCTGAAATAGGTCTTCAATTCATGAACGGCTAAATAAATATCTACAGAGACACATTCGCTATTGACTTTAGGATATATGAACCAGTTTTCCAAAACCACTATTGTACTATAACAGTTTGAAACAGTGTTTATGTACAGAGGAAGAGGACTCGAACCTGCTCTCAGAATATCTGTCAGACTGAGGAGCGGGCAGACCAACTTCCCAAATAGGGGAGAAGCACTCAAAACACACAAGTTGTTCTTTCAAAGAAAATTATACAAAAATGGTAAGTCCGAAGACATCTCGTATTACCAACTTTACTACAATGGCAGCAAATATTTTAATGAATTCAGTAACACATAATGAAAGGAAACGTTATTTATATCACCCCTTTTCCTGATGTGAATGGTTTCACCCACTAGTCTCCCGGAACTGAGGCTTTGACATCAACAGTTTCACTTTGTTCCACCTTTGGTGAGCAAAACAGCTAATAACGTAGCTAAATACTGACATTATCCTCCATCGAGATATCTGTTCATATCTAAATACATGGCTCTGCTTTGGTCTATTCCATTGATATTGTCAACCTGAACATTACATTGTGTAGCTCCCTTCAGTAACCACGAGCACAACCGTTCCTTGATTTTAACTGGCGGCTTTATTCTGTAGTTTTAGTCAGAATTATCACCTTCCGTGATATAAAGTAAATGAAAAATACAGTTAAGCACACTCTTACAACCTTATCTTACGAGTGACTTATTAGCTTGGTATAACTCTGAAGTGATTACATACATAACAGTTTAACCGGCGTTATAACGGGTTCAGATTAAACACATGAATAAAGGAGAAAATACCTCTTGAAAAAATACGGCTGCTTATTACAGAATTGAGGAAATCAAACTTGACACTTATTATTCCTGGCATGAATTCACACTTCATCCTAACATACACTCTTCAACCTTTATGAACTACACCCGATGACATGAAAACTTAGCTAACGCAGCGCAGGATTGCCTTCCCTCCAAAAGTGTGTTGCTACAATAAGGATCCCCGTTACAACAATTACAATTAGCTACGTAGTTCCGCTTGTATTATCATTTCCCCCGCACAGCGGACACGTAAACAATTCAAACAAAAGACAACGACATAACCTGTAAGTCTAACTGTCAGTTACACATTGAACATGTGAGTCATTTAGCAGACGCTCTTATCCAGAGAGACTTACAGTAGTGACTGGATACATTTTCATACGTTGCATTGGCAGGACAATTCCATTAGTAGTTGGGAGGAGAGCAGAAACAGCCTAACACCTCCACTGATACTGTGTAACCTGTCTGCAGTCAACCAGCCATCCAGACTGAAGTGAAGGCCTTGTTACAGAATGAAAACACCTTCTCTTTCGTCGGCATGGCAACCTGTAAACATGTCAGTGGCGTCACAATGTTGCACAACAGCAGCAGAACATTGGATGGAGGGTCATTGTATCATTACACAGTGTCACTGTCTATTCTACTGTATTGGTACATGTGGTATTACAATACATTAGAAGATCTGTAGACGGCAGCATTGAAACAATTTACAACACATCGTCAACTAGCAACCTACTCTGTTTCAGTGCTGTTTAAATATCCCACTTATTTTATTCTGCTGTTAGAGGCCATCAGTAGAGACAGTCAGGAAAATAGTCTTTGTAGCAAGTTTTTTACTGTCAAACCTGGGAAGTGTGTCTATATAGGTAAGTATATATACAATTAGGATTTTACTTTAATGTCAAATGTACTGTAACTGTCTAGTTGTGAAGAGAATCTAAATATATTGTTTATTGATCTCCTCACCTCTCCATACTAGCACCATACGTTCTGTTGTTTACTGATCTCCTCTCCATTCTAGCACCATGCGTTCTGTTGTTTACTGATCTCCTCTCCATTCTAGCACCATATGTTCTTCAGAAGCTGGACAGCATATTAATAGAATCCATCTTCTCTCACCCTCTCCCCTCAAGACCTACATCACACAAGATGCTTCAGAACATCAACAGCAACAAGCTGGTGAAGTTGCTACCAAACAGGAACAACCCTGACGACGATGACAAGAACCACAAGCTGGTGAAGTTGCTACCCAACAGCAACAACCATGGCAACAACAACAACAAGCTGGTGAAGTTGCTACCCTACAGGAACAACCATGACAACAACAACAACAACAAGCTGGTTAAGTTGCTACCCAACAGGACAACCATGACAATGACAACAACAACAAGCTGGTGAAGTTGCTACCCTACAGGAACAACCATGACAACAACAACAACAACAAGCTGGTTAAGTTGCTACCCAACAGGACAACCATGACAACAACAACAACAACAAGCTGGTGAAGTTGCTACCCTACAGGAACAACCATGACAACAACAACAACAACAAGCTGGTTAAGTTGCTACCCAACAGGACAACCATGACAACAACAACAATAACAAGCTGGTGAAGTTACTACCCAACAGCAACAACCATGGCAACAACAACAACAAGCTGGTGAAGTTGCTACCCTACAGGAACAACCATGACAACAACAACAACACGCTGGTGAAGTTGCTACCCAACAGGACAACCATGACAATGACAACAACAACAACAACAAGCTGGGGAAGTTGCAACCCAACAGGAACAACCATGACAATGACAACAACAACAAGCTGACAATGCCACCAGCCATACTGCTCGTTCTGTGTATGATTTCCAGCAAGACAGGAATACCAGTGTTTTGCCATGGTCAGCGAAGAGCCCAGATCTTAGTCCCATTGAGCATGTCTGGGACCTGTTGGATAGAAGGGTGAGGGCTAGGGCCATTCCCCCCAGAAATGTCTGGGAACTTGCAGGTGCCTTGGTGGAATAGTGGGGTAACATCTCACAGCAAGAACTGGCAAATCTGGTGCAGTCCATGAGGAGGAGATACACTACAGTACTTAATGCAGCTGGTGGCCACACCAGATACTGACTGTGACTTTTGATTTTGACCCCCCCTTTGTTAAGGGACACATTATTACATTTATGTTAGTCACATGTCTGTGGAACATGTTCAGTTTATGTCTCAGTTGTTGAATCTTGTTTTGTTCATACAAATATTTACGCATGTTAAGTTTGCTCAAAATTAACACAGTTGACAGTGAGAGGACGTTTCTTTTTTTGCTGAGTTTAGTTCTTACTGACAGACTGGGTTGGCAGAAGGAGACAGGGGAGGAGGGAGAGAGAGATGAGAGATATGACTTATTGACAGACTGGGTTGGTAGAAGCAGACAGGGGAGGAGGGAGAGAGAGATGAGAGAGAGAGAGATAGGACTTATTGACAGACTGAGTTGGTAGAAGGAGACAGGGGAGGAGGGAGAGAAAGACTGACATTTAAATCAGCTGAATATATTTGTATCACTGACTTCTCACCAGTGATGTCATCATAACCAGTAACCTTTTCCTCTCTTGGGCCAGCCCAGCCTGACCCTGACATATAGCATCAGGCCTGTTGAGTTGACTTGGGTAACAGACCTCTAGCTTCTACACCACATCCCCCCTTCTCCTGCTCTAACATGAGACCTCATCAGTACTCATTTTGGGTGCTGGTACTGTTTCTATTTAGGTGCTGGAACGTTAAGCCAATATTCTATAAGAGGTGAACTCAAGCAGTAGAAAGTTAGAGGTGATATTATAGGACACACTATGTGTAACTTTGCTGCTCTGCCAGCAGTTTCCTGTGGAGTTTTTCAAATGTCAGTGTTTCCTGTAGGTAGGTGTGTTGAACTGATCTTATCTGCTTAAAGGTTTGTCACATCATATTAATAAGGGATAGATAGAAGTCATATAGCCTAGCAGTATTTTTCAGGGGGGAGGGAGAGGAGAGAGAGAGAGAGAGAGAGGGGATTTACTGACAGACTGGGTTGAGAGAAGGAGACAAGGGAGGAGGAAGAGAGATGAGAGAATCTCAGCAAAAAAATAAATGTTCCTTTTTCAGGACCCTGTCTTTCAGATAATTCGTAAAATTCCAAATAACTACACAGATCTTCATTGTAAAGCAGGGGTGTCAAAGTCAAATGGACGGAGGGCCAAATAAAAAAATCAGCTACAAGACGAGGGCCGGACTGTTCGAATGTTCATTGAAAAATTTTTAAATGACGCATATAGTCTAGTGAACCTAATTGAACCTACTGAAAACCTAACAAATATATTACAATATGATCAGATAAATAAAGCAATATTTTCTTATGGCTCTGTCAGTAATCTTTAATTTTCAACAGACACAAAAGACAAATTTCCTTTATATAAATATCCCCATAACATGAACATTAAATGAAAGAAACCGGTATTCAAGGCACCATCAGTAGACTATATTTTCTATTTTAGCAAAAGTGGGCTAAATTTACTTCAAAGAAAAAACAATAATAGCAATTTTCTATCATCCACTCAACTGAAATATTTTTAAAATATAATTGGATTGAAATACAAAAAAATAAAGTGCAAAAATCTATTAATCAAAAACAACACTTTGTTTAAGGAGAAGTAACATGCAGTGAAAACAAATATTAAATTTTAACTTTTAAACTTGAACTGAGTAAAAACTCTAAATATGTGATTGCACAGTAATGTTCACTTGTTTGAGGTTGAGGGTGATACTTGGTGGTGTCCCATCTTTTCCACAAGTTCATCAATGTTCGGGGTAAGGCTCTGAGCTGAAGAAATCCTCAGAATTGAGTGGAGGTGTTCAGCAGTAAGTCGACTTCTGTGTGATGTTTTGTTCAGGTTCATCAAAGAAAACAGTTGTTCACACAGGTATGTGCTGCCAAACATAGACAACGTTTGAGCAGCCTGGATGCGCAGCTGGGGCATTGTGCCGGGGAGGAAACGGGCGAACTCCGCAGCACCCACTGCCGCATATTTTGCCCTCAGTGCATCATTGCATTGGAGGTCAATCAACTCCATTTGGAGGTTTGGTGGTGAGCTTTCCACGTCAACAGCAAATGGGTTACCGAGCAGTTCCAACCTGCTTTTTTGTGCTTCAAAGTCAGCAAATCGGCGTCGAAAGTCAGCGGCAAGCATACCTATTTTATCAGCCAACTGTGTGCTCGGGAACGCACTGGTAGAGAGCTTCTCTTTCATGGTCTGGCAGCTGGGAAAGTGGCTCAAATTTTCTTTCCGCATCTGCGTCTCCCACAGAGTCAGTTTGGTTTTAAATGCCTTCACTGTACTGTACATATCAGAGATGACACGATCCCGACCCTGCAGCTGCAAGTTTATTGCATTCAGATGACTCGTAATGTCACACAGAAAAGCCATTTCACACAGAAACATTTCGTCTCGGAGTTGTGTTGTGTCTTTCCCTTTGCTGTCCAAGAACAGACAAATCTCCTCACGAAGCTCGAAACATCTTTGAAGCACCTTTCCCTGGCTTAGCCATCGCACCTCTGTGTGATAAGGCAAATCACCATGCTCCGTTTCTAACTCCGTCAGAAATGCCTTGAACTGGCGGTGATTCAAACCTTTGGCTCTGATAAAGTTAACTGTGCGCGTGATGATGCTCATTACATGCTCCATTTTCAAGGCTTTACCGCACAACGCTTCCTGGTGTATGATACAATGATAAGCTGTCAGCTCACCTGTCGCGTTTTCCTCTTGCATCTTTTCCCGTATCTTCGCCACCAGTCCGCTCCTGTGTCCACACATCGCAGGTGCTCCGTCGGTTGTCAAACCCACGAGTTTTTCCCAAGGCAGCTCCATCTCATTTACACATCTTGACACCTCTTCATACAAATCATGCCCCGTAGTTGTGCCATGCATAGGACGTAAAGCCAAAAACTCCTCTGTCACGCTTAGGTTGGAGTCCACTCCGCGGATGAAAATTGACAACTGGGCAATGTCAGAAATGTCGGTGCTCTCATCCACAGCCAAGGAATATGCAATAAAATCTTTTCCCTTTTTCACAAGCTGCTCTTTTAGATTGATGGACAACTGGTCTACTCTCTCGGCAATGGTGTTTCTGCTCAGACTCACATTTAAAAAGAGTTGCCTTTTTTCTGGGCAAACTTCGTCACAAACTTTAATCATGCAGTTTTTGATGAAATCCCCCTCCGTAAATGGCCGGGCTGATTTAGCGATCTCTTCTGCCAAAATAAAACTGGCCTTTTGTAGCCTTTGTTCCATGTCCATATTCTTGTTTTTGTCCGCGTGTTTCGTTTCATAATGTCGTCTCAGATTATACTCTTTCAGTACCGCCACACTTTCTCCACACAGAAGACACACAGGTTTTCCAGCTACCTTCGTGAACATATACTCCGACTCCCACCTTGTTTGAAACCCCCGGTTCTCAGTATCCACCTTCCGTTTTGCCATTTTTGATGGGTATCTGAAAGTTAATTTTACTGTGATGCTGACGACTGCTGTGCCAATAAATATTGAAATGAAGCAGCCTACTGCTCGGTGCGTCACCTTTGCATTGTGGGAAATGTAGTATTGGTGCATGTAAAAGATCTGCGGGCTGCCGGCTTGCTGCGGGCCGGTTCTAATAATAAATCAAGATCATCCCAGGGGCCGTAAAAAACCTTCTTCTCCAAACATCACACCTACGGGACAGGTACAAGATGGCAACAGCAACTGCCCGATATACACCAGGAATGCACAATCCCTCCATCAGTGCTCAGACTGTCCGCAATAGGCTGAGAGAGGCTGGACTGAGGGCTTGTAGGCCTGTTGTAACGCAGGTCCTCACCAGACATCACTGGCAACAACGTCACCTATGGGCACAAACCCACCGTCGCTGGACCAGACAGGACTGGCAAAAGTGCTCTTCACTGATGAGTCGCGGTTTTGTCTCACGAGGGGTGAGGAAGGAATGAGCGTTTACACCGAGGCCTGTACTCTGGAGCGGGATCGATTGGAGGTGGAGGGTCCGTCATTGCCTGGGGCGGTGTGTCACAGAATCATCGGACTGAGCTTGTTGTCATTGCAGGCAATCTCAATGCTGTGCGTTACAGGGAAGCCATCCTCCTCCCTCATGTGGTACCCTTCCTGCAGGCTCATCCTGACATGACCATCCAGTATGACAATGCCACCAGCCATACTGCTCGTTCTGTGCGTGATTTCCTGCAAGTCAGGAATATCAGTGTTCTGCCATGGCCAATGAAGAGCCTGGATCTCAATCCCATTGAGCACGTCTGGGACCTGTTGGATCGGAGGGTGAGGTCTAGGGCATTTCTGGGAACTGAAATGTCTGGGAACTTGCAGGTGCCTTTGTGGAAGAGTGGGGTAACATCTCACAGCAAGAACGGGCAAATCTGGTGCAGTCCATGAGAAGGAGATGCACTGCAGTACTTAATGCAGCTGGTGGCAACACCAGATACTGCCTGTTACTTTTGATTTTGACCCTCTCCCCCCTTTGTTCAGGGACACATTTTTCAATTTCTGTTAGTCACATGTCTGTGGAACTTGTTCAGTTCATGTCTCAGTTGTTGAATCTTGCTATGTTCATACAAATATTTACACATGTTAAGTTTGCTGAAAATTAACGCAGTTGACAGTGAGAGGACATTTCTTCTTTGCTGAGTTTAGTTCTTACTGACAGACTGGGTTGGTAGAAGGAGACAGGGGAGGAGGGAGAGAGAGATGAGAGAGAGAGAGAAAGGACTTAATGACAGACTGAGGTGGTAGAAGGAGACAGGGGAGGAGGGAGAGAGAGATGAGAGAGAGATAGGACTTAATGACAGACTGAGTTGGTAGAAGGAGACAGGGGAGGAGGGAGAGAGAGATGAGAGAGAGAGAGATAGGACTTATTGACAGACTGGGTTGGTAGAAGGAGACAGGGGAGGAGGGAGAGAGAGAGAGAGGACTTATTGACAGACTGAGTTGGTAGAAGGAGACAGGGGAGGAGGGAGGGAGAGATGAGAGAGAGAGATAGGACTTAATGACAGACTGAGTTGGTAGAAGGAGACAGGGGAGGAGGGAGAGAGAGATGAGAGAGAGAGAGATAGGACTTATTGACAGACTGAGTTGGTAGAAGGAGACAGGGAGGAGGGAGAGAGAGATGAGAGAGAGAGAGATAGGACTTATTGACAGACTGAGTTGGTAGAAGGAGACAGGGGAGGAGGGAGAGAGAGATGAGAGAGATAGGACTTAATGACAGACTGAGTTGGTAGAAGGAGACAGGGGAGGAGGGAGAGAGAGAGAGAGGACTTATTGACAGACTGAGTTGGTAGAAGGAGACAGGGGAGGAGGAAGAGAGATGAGAGACAGAGAGATAGGACTTATTGACAGACTGAGTTGGTAGAAGGAGACAGGGGAGGAGGGAGAGAGAGAGAGAGGACTTATTGACAGACTGAGTTGGTAGAAGGAGACTGGGGAGGAGGAAGAGAGAGATGAGATAGGACTTATTGACAGACTGAGTTGGTAGAAAGAGACAGGGGAGGAGGGAGAGAGAGAGAGGACTTATTGACAGACTGAGTTGGTAGAAGGAGACAGGGGAGGAGGGAAAGAAAAACTGACATTTAAATCAGCTGAATATATTTGTATCACTGACTTCTCACCAGTGATGTCATCATAACCAGTATAATTTTCCTTTCTTGGCCCAGCCCAGCCTGACCCTGACATATAGCATCAGGCCTGTTGAGTTGACTTGGGTAACAGATCTCTAGCTTCTACACCACATCCCCCCTTCTCCTGCTCTAACATGAGACCTCATCAGTACTCATTTTGGGTGCTGGTACTGTTTCTATTTAGGTGCTGGAACGTTAAGCCAATATTCTAGAAGAGGTGAACTCAAGCAGTAGAAAGTTAGAGGTGATATTATAGGACACACTATGTGTAACTTTGCTGCTCTGTCAGCAGTTTCCTGTGGAGTTTTTCTAATGTCAGTGTTTCCTGTATGTAGGTGTGTTTAACTGATCTTATCTGCTTAAAGGTTTGTCACGTCATGTAAGTAAGGAAGTAATGATATAGAAGTCATATAGTCTAGCAGTATTTCTCACTCTTCAGTCCTCTCTTCATGACAGTAGACTTGTTTCGCTCAGTGGAGCCCCAGTTAGAGACAGATATGATACCTGCAGTGGTACTGATGACCCTGTTGTGGAGCAGAGGTAGGATGCTGTTATACTGATATACACTTGTGACAGTTACTGAGATATGTTTTGATATTGTAAGATATATTATAATTTGCAGGGTTAGTAAAATAACATACAACTGGAAGCAGACAGTAAAAATGTGTCTCAAAGCAGGACAATGATGTGATCACCTGTAAATGTACTTTACTGTAGCCTAACTGTCATCTGGGGACAGGCACTAATGTCAGTTAAGTTGTGATGGTGTCATGCATCTGACTGTTGTATATTCAGTGTGTCAATCATTGATTGTATCTGTCTCTATGTAAATGAAGGAGAGTATATATTATATTTAATATTGGTCTTATGTTAGAGCAGGAGAAGGGGGGTTGTCGATGGCAGAGGTCTCTGACCTGAGTCAAGCTCAACAGCCCTGATGCTATATGTTAGGAAGAGAGAGAGAACGAGAGAGTGAAAGGAGGGGGTGGGGAGGGCAGAGGAGAGAGTAGTGGAGAGAGAGAGGAGAGAAGGGCAGAGGAGAGAGTAGTGGAGAGAGAGAGGAGGGAAGGGGACAGAGGAGAGAGTAGTGGAGAGAGAGAGGAGGGAAGGGGACAGAGGAGAGAGTTGTGGAGAGAGAGAGGAGGGGAGGGGACAGAGGAGAGTAGTGGAGAGAGAGAGGAGTGGAGGGGACAGATTATAGCTGAGGGAAGTAGGTGTGATGAGGGTGCTCCAGTGAAAAATACAAAAACGTTTTTGTTTTTTACTTTTTGGAAAACCATTTCCCCCCCTAGTAGTCCAGGACTGTATCAGTGGTTTGATATACCCTTCTGTAGCGAGCCCAAAATAAACTTCTTGCTCTGGGCCTACATCATCATCCTCTGTCATCCTAATCCCTACCTGTAGTCTACCTACCTCTGGTATAATGCATTTCCACCTCTCACTCCATCAGTGTTGCTCTGTCTGCATCCTAATCCCTACCTGTAGTCTACCTACCTCTGGTATAATGCATTTCTACCTCTCACTCCATCAGTGTTGCTCTGTCTGCATCCTAATCCCTTCCTGTAGTCTACCTACCTCTGGTATAATGCATTTCTACCTCTCACTCCATCAGTGTTGCTCTGTCTGCATCCTAATCCCTTCCTGTAGTCTACCTACCTCTGGTATAATGCATTTCTACCTCTCACTCCATCAGTGTTGCTCTGTCTGCATCCTAATCCCTACCTGTAGTCTACCTACCTCTGGTATAATGCATTTCTACCTCTCACTCCATCAGTGTTGCTCTGTCTGCATCCTAATCCCTTCCTGTAGTCTACCTACCTCTGGTATAATGCATTTCTACCTCTCACTCCATCAGTGTTGCTTGTCCACCTTCCTGAATTAACAGATGACAAGATAAATAATGCTGGCATAACGTCATTAAATATTGCTAAATTATTTATCTATAGTGTGGATGTAGGGCTGTTTTTAGAGTATAATGAGCACCCAGTTACTGCATATTCAACACAATAATATCAGACAGACCTGCTGGCCCGGGGGGGAAAAAAATGTGTGCTGCCTCTGTGTTGACTACTATGTTGCAATGTGAGTTGTCTTGTTGATACAAAGTGTTTCAGTTTCTCCGGGCCGCCTTGTTCGTTTAAACAACGTTTCAGTATTATCAGAGCCACCTTGTTGATGCAATGCTTCAGTATTCACAGAATGCTTCCTTTCCAACATGAAGGGCACTTTTCAGCATTTGCCATATGATCAATGAGGATGACCATGTTGCAAATGTACTGTCCCTTACTGGACGTCCACGAGTTCCGCTGTTCCGGAAAATTCCACCAGATGGAGACTGGCTGCTTATTGCAAATGTACAAAACATCACCAATTTGACATGGCCATTTCTCCTAAATGGTAAAGACTTTGAAGATTAAACTCGGTATGCACGGGTTTGGCCAATTGGTCTATGAGCCCAGAAACAAGATGGCGTCGAGGCCTCATCGCTTTTTGAGTTATGGCCCATTTTCTGGGATTAAAGGTAAAAAACAGCGCTCATTTGACCGCTTCACGTCAAAGTACATGACCCTATGGTGTTAGGAAAAAGACAACAAGCCATTTATCTATCGTAATTTACGAGACATCGCACAATGTACAATTGATTATGGTTAAAGAACTGTATTTTCTTTCTTTAAAAAAGTGACAGATCCTGTTGCGGCCTGTTCAGACTAATCCGTTAAGGCGGGTTTCAGACTAATCCGTTAAGGCGGGTTTCAGACTAATCCGTTAAGGCGGGTTTCAGACTAATCCGTTAAGGCGGGTTTCAGACTAATCCGTTAAGGCGGGTTTCAGACTAATCCGTTAAGGCGGGTTTCAGACTAATCCGTTAAGGCGGGTTTCAGACTAATCCGTTAAGGCGGGTTTCAGACTAATCCGTTAAGGCGGGTTTCAGACTAATCCGTTAAGGCGGGTTTCAGACTAATCCGTTAAGGCGGGTTTCAGACTAATCCGTTAAGGCGGGGTTCAGACTAATCCGTTAAGGCGGGTTTCAGACTAATCCGTTAAGGCGGGTTTCAGACTAATCCGTTAAGGCGGGTTTCAGACTAATCCGTTAAGGCCTGTTCAGACTAATCCGTTAAGGCGGGTTTCAGACTAATCCGTTAAGGCGGGTTTCAGACTAATCCGTTAAGGCGGGTTTCAGACTAATCCGTTAAGGCGGGTTTCAGACTAATCCGTTAAGGCGGGTTTCAGACTAATCCGTTAAGGCGGGTTTCAGACTAATCCGTTAAGGCGGGTTTCAGACTAATCCGTTAAGGCGGGTTTCAGACTAATCCGTTAAGGCGGGTTTCAGACTAATCCGTTAAGGCGGGTTTCAGACTAATCCGTTAAGGCGGGTTTCAGACTAATCCGTTAAGGCGGGTTTCAGACTAATCCGTTAAGGCCTGTTCAGACTAATCCGTTAAGGCGGGTTTCAGACTAATCCGTTAAGGCGGGTTTCAGACTAATCCGTTAAGGCGGGTTTCAGACTAATCCGTTAAGGCGGGTTTCAGACTAATCCGTTAAGGCGGGTTTCAGACTAATCCGTTAAGGCGGGTTTCAGACTAATCCGTTAAGGCGGGTTTCAGACTAATCCGTTAAGGCGGGTTTCGGAGCTCTACGTGATTTCTGTGACTTTCTGTGATTTTCTGAAATCACACACAGTCAATGGGAAGTGACACAGTGTGGGGCTGACAGACAGACAGAGCCTGCAATAGTTTCCTGCATTCGAACCACAAAGAACCATCAGACCTAGAGCTCTGAATCTTTAAATGCATGTTCTAGAGCTTAAGTCGATCGTGCACGGTGAGTTATGTGGCTCTAGAAGGTTCTCGGGCCCGAGAACCAGCCTTGCACATTTGCAATGACTTCAATTCATTTTGACCATCGCAAAAATGACAACATTTACAAATGCCCCAGAGTCACAGGACTAGGTGCATTGAAACCGCCTCGGCCCATAGAGATGGACTCTAACGTTTCTGTCCGATATCTCATTCAAGGACCCCGTAGCAAATCCTGGAAAAAGTGGATTTTCAGCACCAATTAATGTCACTGCTCGGGCTCCGAATGACTTATCAAGCCGAAACCTGGAATTCGGGGTCGCCTCAGCTACGCCTAAACATAATGTCAGAACTGGACCCGCAACTAGAATGTAACTAATTGTTCTATTTTTTTATTATGGTTTAAACAGAAGGCGCTGTGAATTTTGGGCCTGCTCTGAAATATGTGATAGTTGGCTTTTAAACGAGTTGGACAAAGTGGGATTGGTGTCAGTTTGTATCAGTTTGGTGTCAGAATGATATCTTATTGACTGATGGACGCTGACTTGCTGGCTGACTTTTGTGTATTTGCAATAAGTTTAAACAGTGAACAACCATCATCAAAATTACAGACTGAAGTCAACACTAAAAGTTTTGGAAAATGGCATCACCGTAGTCTCTAGGCCGTGCCGTTCAAGGAGACGCCCCATTTGACCGTAGCTCGCTCCGTCTGACCGTAGCGACCGTGCAAATAACAGGCCCGGAATGAAGCCTGACTAGTAGGGATTTAATGATGTTTTGGACATATTGTGGCATCTGGGTTACACAGAGACACGCCGTTTTCAATGGGCTTATCGGGGGGAGGTTGGGGTGGACTAGCCACAGAGTTATTCTGGCTGCGTGCACCGGTTTATGTAGCCTGACACATCCAAGTTTATCCCTAAGGATAACATGGGTGTACAGGTTATCCTCTAACTCTGCTTTTGTGCAGGCCATTTTCAAAATTCCTTTTGCCATGTATTCAGGGTCACATGTGCCTCTACAGATATCAACATGAAAATGTTATTGTCACCTTCATATCCCAAAGGGGAAATGTGAACTTTACCATCAAATAGTGCTGAAATCCCCAAATGGAGAAGCTTAAATCATCATAGAAAGGGAAACAAATGGCATCACCATAGTCTCTAGGCCGTGCCGAGTTCAATGAGACGCCCCATTTGACCATAGCTCACTCAGTCTGACCGCAGCGACCGTGCAAAAAGAAGGCCCAAAATGAAGCCTGGCCTAAATGTCAGGTGCTTTTGGGTGACAGTGGTAGAACCGTTAGGGTTAGAAGCACAAGTCAACCTCAGGAACGTTCCTAAGGTCTTCCCGATCTGTGCAAGCCTAACCTTAACCGTGTGGCATTAACCCTTAACAGTGAAAACAGGGTGTTTACATCAAACAGTTTGCAATGACTTTTCTCCCCATTGGAATACATTGCCTGCTCCCCTAAATTCAACCTGAAGCCTATGTGGGTTATCATTGCCTAATGAACCTGTTTTCGATGACCATCCATCAGGCCACTATGAGGTCTACCTGTGTTGATTCTAAGCTTCCTGGAGCAACTGGAAGTGGTTAAATTCACCCTAAAGGTGTTTTGATATACCCATCCTGCAATTTGTGAAAACACTGCATTCAACCCTCTGTAAATCAGTCAGTTCTTAACGTAAAGACTTAAAACTCACGATTCTATAAAAGCCTACGCCAACGAGGATATGTGTTTACTTTAAGCTTCCTGTGCCAACCGTAAGTGCCTTAAATTGGGGTCATAGGGGCTGTTTTGAAGGGTTCAAAAAGTCACATCTTTCCAAAACTTCAATTGTGTGATTAGGCAACCCTCATGAACTGTAAATCAGTCATTTCTCCCATCAAATTTCCAAGAAAAACTCACACACACACACAGCAAGGATGGTGTGACAGTGAGGGGCTTAGAGACACACAGAGCCTGCAATAGTTATCTTCGTTTGAACTATCAAAGAACCGTCAGACCTAGAGCTCTGAAACCTTAGAACCCTTTTCTAGAGCTTAAGTCGATAGTGCACTGTGAGTTATGTGGCTCTATTAGGTTCTCAGACCGAGACACAGCCTTGTACATTTGCAATAACTTCAAATCATTTTGACCAATGCGAAAATGACAACATTTACAAAAGTCCCAGAGTCACAGGACTAGGTGCATTGAACCCACCTCGGCCCATACAGACGGACCGTAGCAAAGCCCGGAAAAAGTGGATTTTCAGCACCAATTAAGGTCGCTGCTCAGGCTTCGAATGACCTATCGAGCCGAAACTTGGGATTCGGGGTCACCTCAGCTAGGCCTACACATAGTGTTGGAACTGGACCCGCAGCTAGAATGTAACTACGTGTTTTACGTTTAACCTCTCTAAGGGGTGTGGGACGCAACCGTCCCACCTGGCCATCATCCAGTGAAATTGCAGAGCGCCAAATTCAAAAACAGAAATACTCATCATAAAAATGAATAACATACAAGTGTTATACATCGGTTTAAGATGAACTTCTTGTTAACCAGTTGCATCTCTAGGGGCGCTATTTCATTTTTGGATAAAAAACGTTCCCGTTTTAAGCGCAATATTTTGTCATCACGAAAAGATGCTCGACTATGCATATTCTTGACAGTTTTGGAAAGAAAACACTCTGAAGTTTCAGAATCTGCAAAGATTTTGTCTGTAAGTGCCCCAGAACTCATTCTACAGGCGAAACCAAGATGATACGTCAAACAGGAAATGAGCAGAATTTCTGAAGCTCTGTTTTCTAATGTCTCCTTATATGGCTGTGAATGCGACAGGAATAAGCTTAGACCTTCTGCCGTTTCCCCAAGATGTCGGCAGCATTGTGACGTATTTGTAGGCATATCATTGGAAGATTGACCATAAGAGACTACATTTTCCAAGTGTCCGCCTGGTGTCCTGCGTCGAAACTGGTGCGCAAAGCCATGTGCAAGTATTTTTCCATTTGATTGAGAGGGGAAACCATGCTTCCACAAACGATGTATCATCGAAGAGATATGTGAAAAACACCTTGAGGATTGATTCTAAACAACGTTTGCCATGTTTTCAGTCGATATTATGGAGTTAATTTGGAAAAAAGTTTGCGTTTTGAGGACTGAATTTTCGTTTTTTTTTGGTAGCCAAATGTGATGTACAAAACGGAGCTATTTCTAATACACAAAGAATCTTTTTGGAAAAACTGAGCATCTGCTATCTAACTGAGAGTCTCCTCATTGAAAACATCTGAAGTTCTTCAAAGGTAAATTATTTTATTTGAAGGCTTTTATGTTTTTGTTGAAATGTTGCGTGCTGGATGCTAACGCTAATGCTAACGCTAAATGCTACGCTAGCTAGCTACTTTTACACAAATGATTGTTTTCCTATGGTTGAGAAGCATATTTTGAAAATCTGAGATGACAGTGTTGTTTACAAAAGGCTAAGCTTGAGAAATGGCATATTTATTTCATTTCATTTGCGATTTTCATGAATAGTTAAAACTTCTTAACTATACTTGAGACGCAGATGTCTCAAGTAGACACCTGGAAATGCAAATGCGCTACGCTAAATGCTAAATGTACTCGTTACAACTCAAACCTTGATCAAAATTCACAAGCAGGGTATTGAATTAAAGCTACACTCGTTGTGAACCTAGCCAACAAGTCAGATTTTTAAAATGCTTTTCGGCGAAAGCATGAGAAGGTATTATCTGATAGCATGCACCACCTGAAAATGCCTGAATGCGACGTAAACAAAGACTCTGCTTATCCGACGCAGCACAAAACGCAGAAATAAAATATAAAACATTCATTACCTTTGACAAGCTTCTTTCTTGGCACTCCTATATGCCCCATAAACATCACTATTGGGTCTTTTTTTCGTTTAAATCGGTCCATATATACCCAAAATAGCTTTCTATGGAAGCTGTGTCATTCAGAAAAAAACATTGTTTTTAAACGCTGTGTAATTTTTTTAAATTAAAAAAGTCGACGATAAACTTTCACAAAACACTTCGAAATCCTTTTGTAATCCAACTTTAGGTATTAGTAAACGTTTATAATCTATCAAAATGATTACAGGGCGATGTATATTCAATAGCTCCTCGTTTGCAAATCAATGGCTGCCAATGTCCACATTAACAACATCCGGGTGAAGACTGGAAGGAACGGAAGCCAGATAGATGGATTTTCTAACAAATAATTCAATTGAAAATGACGACAATGGCGACATCGTGTGGAATTTGTATGAATTGCATGCAGGTCGATATTAAATTTTGTCCTCTTTTAACAACTCATGGAAGTGACTTATGGAAATTATTTTTAGCTTTCAGGGAGCAGTTTTTCTTGCGTTTTTCAATGAAACACACGATCTGTTATAGTCACAGCCGTGATTTAACCAGTTTTAGAAACTTCAGAGTGTTTTCTATCCACACATACTAATCATATGCATATACTATATTCCTGGCATGAGTAGCAGGACGCTGAAAAGTTGCGCGATTTTTAACAGAATGTTCGAAAAAGGAGGGGGTAGAAGTAAGAGGTTTTAACGTTGCGTTATGGTAATGAGCTTGAGTCTGTATTCACGATCCCGGATCCGGGATGGGGAGATCAGAAAGGTTAATCCAAACACAGTGTCAGATTTCAAAAAGGCTTTACGGCGAAAGCATACCATGCCAAATAGAGGAGTTTACGGCGACAGTTCCCAGTCCAGAGCTTCCGGCGACAGTTTCCAGCGGTGGTTCCTAGTTCAGAGCCAATGGCGATGATCCACGGTCCAGTTCAACAGAAGCGGAGGGATCAGCGTAGGGAGCGGGGGCTACACCCGAACCGGAGCCACCACCGAGGGTAGATGCCAACCCGGACCCTCCCGCTATAGGTTCAGGTTTGCGGTGGGGGGTCCACACCTTTGGAGGAGGGGTACTGTCACGCCCTGAGCTCTGTTTTTTCTAAATATTTTGGTTCGGTCAGGGTGTGACGAGAGTGGGTATTCTAGTTTTGTTCATCTAGGGTTAGTTTTGTTCATCTAGGGTTTTGTATTTCTATGTTGGCCTGATATGGTTACCAATCAGAGACAGCTGTTTATCATTGTCCCTGATTGGGGATCATATTTAGGCAGCCATTTCCATTTTGTTTTTTGTGGGATCTTGACTATGTTTAGATGCCTGTCTGCACTATTTTGTATAGCTTCACGTTTTGTTGGTTTTGTTGTTTCTGTTAAGTGTTTCATTCATTAAAAGAGAATGTACGCCTCCCATGCTGCGCCTTGGTCTCACTCATACGACGATCTTGACAATATTATCATTTTAGCTTGCTAGTAAATAAATAATCAACTAAAATTGGTCCAGACTCATTGGTGAGACCCGGGTTTGTGCAGATTCCCGAATTATGCGACGTTCAGAATGAGACTGTAGAGGAAATTGATTGTTCAGCGACTGTTGTAAAATCGATATTCTGATATTCTTTGAGTTCATTTGGGAAATAGAAACTCAATAAAAACGATTTTCCCATGGTGCCACAGGTTAATGAGTTAATCCTTTCCTGATTAATTTAATCACGCAATTATAACCTGTTAATCATTCGATGAGCAGCAGTCGCCACATTAACTAATACAACGTCACAACAGACAATAATTCCTTCATATATATATACTGTAGTTTAAGGTTATTTTAGTGTCATAAAAAGTGTTAGTTTAAACAAATCAGGATATTTAATTTAAATATGAAAACAATTTAGAAAATGTCACGTCATGTTGGAGTTCAGAATGAAATGGTGGAACCTGAACAGGTTGAACTTGTTGAATTCACTCTTAGAAAAAAGGGTTTCCGACAGGGTTATTCAGCTGTTATGGGGTATTGTGATGTCATTATGGGGTATTGTGATGTCATTATGGGGTATTGTGATGTCACTCTTAGAAAAAAGGGTTTCCAACAGGGTTCTTCTTTCATAAAAGGAGGATGGATTCAAATTATTTAAAATGGAAGAATATAACTTCCTGTAGCCTATATAATGTAACAATGACAACAATCCCTTCATATATACTGTAGTTGAAGGTTCTTTTAGTGTCATAAAAAGTGTTCATTAAAACAAATCAGGATGTTTGTTGGATGGATTCAGTGTAGGTGTTCTGCTGTGTATCGAGGGGTTTATATGAAAGTGGTAGATTTGTAATTCTTTACAAGAGAAAGTTCTGGATTACTTATCTTTGGGTGACCTCGGGCTACGGTCTTTGACAATTCAGCTACTTTGTTAACAGTCTTACAACTGTCACATTATGTGACAACTGATATACTTAACAAAAGGCACATCTCAATATGTGGTCCAGGTGCCTTAGTGTTCCTATAGAAACCTGTGTCCAAACTCAGCATTAAATAGCATCTAATCAGAATAGTGTACAGAGAGATAAGTTATTACAGCTATTTAAATGTGATGTGTTTTTTAGTGTTTATTCTGTTGCAGCCTGTTCAGGGGCAGAACAACAGATTTGTACCTTGTCAGCTCTGGGATTTGAACTTGCAACCTTCTGGTTACTAGTCCAACGCTCTAACCATTAGTCTAACCTGCCGCCCCTATGCTCCATCACCGACATCACTATTCCCCATAATAACAAACAAAAAAATGATTTTTAGAAATGTTTGCAAATGTATTAAAAATAAACAACAGATATATAATACTTGACTTGCCAGGCTTCCTCCAGACATGATGCTCATCATTCAGTTCAGTTCTCATGGTCTGAGATTCTTTATGTGCCTTTTGTCAAACTCCAAGCGGCTGCCATGTGGCTTTTACTGAGGTGTGGCTTCCATCTGGCCACTCTACCATAATGACCTAATTGGTGGAGTGCTGCAAAGATGATTGTCCTTCTGGAAGGATCTCACATCTCCACAGAGGAACACTGGAGCTCTGTCAGGGTGACAATCGGGTTCTTGGTCATCTCACTGACCAGGGCCCTTCTCCCCCGATTGCTCAGTTTGGCCGGCGGCCAGCTCTAGGAAGAGTCTTGGTGGTTCCACACTACTTCCATTTAACAATGATGGAGTCACTTAAATGGGGACTTTTCAATGCTGCAGACATTTTTTGGTTCCCTTCCCCAGATCCGTGTCTCAACACAATCCTTTCTCAGAGCTCTACGGACAATTCCTTCAACCTCATGGCTTGATTTTTACTCTGACATGCACTGTGAACTGTGGGACCTTATATAGACAGGTGTGTGCCTTTCCAAATCATGGATGATCAATGGAAACAAGATGCATCTGAGCTCAATTTCGAGTCTCATAGCAAAGGGTCTGAATACTTATGTTAATAAGATATTTCTGTTTTTTTACATTTAATAAATTAGCAAAAAAATCTAAATACAATTTTGTTTGTCATTATGGGGTATTGTGTGTAGCTTGATATAATTAATTTTAGAATAAGGCTGTAAGACAAAGGGTCTGAATGCACGTGTACATGAAGGCAGGGTAAAGTGACTAGACATCAGGATAGATAATAATAAGGTATTTGAGGTAGATATGTACATGAAGAACAGAGCAGAATAAGTCAATTGTCAATGTAAAAGTGTGTGTGTGTGTGTGTGTGTGTGTGTGTGTGTGTGTGTGTGTGTGTGTGTGTGTGTGTGTGTGTGTGTGTGTGTGTGTGTGTGTGTGTGTGTGTGTGTGTGTGTGTTGTCGTGTCTTTGGCTATGCCGGAATAATTGCTATGACATGCTATTCTATGAAATAATTTATCCGTAATTAATATCACCTGATTGAGCTAATCATGTATATGTAATTAACTAAAAAAAGTTTTGAGAATGACACAAATATGAATTTTCACAAAGTCTGCTGCCTCAGTTTGTATGATGGCAATTTGCATATACTCCAGAATGTTATGAAGCGTGACCAGATGCTTTCCAATTAATTAAATTCCCTCTTTGCCATGCAAATGAATCCCAAAACAACATTTCCACTGCATTTCAGCCCTGCCACAAAAGGACCAGCTGACATCATGTCAGTGATTCTCTCGTTAACACAGGTGTGTCTTGATGAGGACAAGGCTGGAGATCACTCTGTCATGCTGATTGAGTTCAAATAACAGACTGGAAGCTTCAAAAGGAGGGTGGTGCTTGGAATCATTGTTCTTCCTCTGTCAACCATGCTTACCTAAAAGGAAACACGTGCCGTCATCGTTGCTTTGCAGAAAAAGAGGCAAGATATTGCTGCCAGTAAGATTGCACCTAAAGAAATCATTTATCAGATCATCAAGAACTTCAAGGAGAGCGGTTCAATTATGTGTTTCTACCATATTTAGTTTACCAGTCATTTCAGTGAAGGGACCAAGTGCACACATTAGGAGAAAGGAGAGATAATTGGGACAACGCTTCTTTCTGGTCTACAGTCCTGCGTCTGTGACACCAGATTACCACCTAGTGGCCATAAGAGGAACTGTCCTGTCAGTGTGTTTTTACTGCTGGCTTAAAACAACACATGACCTGAAAACAGGATATGATTCATGTGTGAGTACTAAAAATATATATTTTTTATCAAATTGTTTGCTGTAGCGTTAAGAACCATGAAAAACATCCCCAAACCATGATTCGTCCTCCACCAAACTTTACAGTTGGCACTACGCATTCGGGCAGGTAGTTTTCTCGTGGCATTAGCCAAACCCAGATTTGTCTGTCAGACTGCCAGATGGTGAAGCATGATTCATCACTCCAGAGAACATGTGGTCAAAGCTCCGGAGTCCAATGTCGGAGATCTTTACACCACTCCAACTGACGCTTGGCGTTTCCCATTTGTATCTAAGGCTTGTGTGAGGCTGGTCGGCCATGGAAACCCATTTCATGAAGCTCCCAATGAACAGTTCTTGTGCTGGCGTTGCTTCCAGAGGCAGTTTTGAAACTCGTTAGTGAGTGTTGCAACAGAGGAAAGCCGGTGTTGCTCCTAGACGTTTCCACTTCACAATAACAGCACTTACAGCTAACCGGGGCAAATCTATCAGGGGAGACATTTGACCATCTGACTTGGAAAGGTGGCATCCTATGATGTTGCCATGTTGAAAGTCACTGAGCTCTTCATTAAGGCCATTTTACTGACAATGTTTGTCTATGGAGATTGCATGGCTGAGTGCTTGATTTTATGCATCTGGCAGGAAGGGGTGTGGTTGAAATAGTATCCACTAATTTGAAGGGGTGTCCACATACTTTTGTATATATAGTGTATGTACACATGGGTGTTGTTGCACCATACCAACGATAAGCCTGTCTTCCCCATCACATCATGAAAGGTCATGTTGATGTTCATTTAACCTCTGTCTCTCTCTTCCTCTGACTCCTCTCTTCCTCCTTTGTTTCTCTCTCTCTCTCTGTCTCTTTCTCTCTCTTTCTCCTCTGTCTCTCTCTTTCTCCTCAGATCTCCAGGCTCAACGCGTCAGTCCACCAGGTAGGTAGAGTATAAATCTACAGTGATTATAGCAGTTCAATATTAGTCAACTTTATTATCCCACATGGAGAAATTCATGTGTCCATACAAACCATTCTAAACCCCAATAACAAGTAGTGTTTTATGGAACTACTAATACTTGTCAACCACAAAACTACTGCTGTTAGAATAACAGAATTACTGTCATCATCTGTCCTCACCACTGTGTTTTCCTCTCTGCTGTTTACAGCTGAACTCTCAGTCAGACTGGTGAATGGGACCACTTCCTGTTCTGGGACAGTGGAAGTCTTCAATGAAGGAGAGTGGTCAGGTCTATGTTCTAGGTTGTGGGACATGAAAGATGTTAATGTTGTGTGTAGAGACCTGAGTTGTGGGAATCCTGTAGCTGAATCTAGAGGACCTCTGTTTGAAGATGGAAGAAGAGGAGTCACACTATATAGTAGTTGCTATGGAAATGAGTCTTCTATTAGACAGTGTGACATCATAGGTGGACGTGGTGTCTGTGATGGTGGATATTATCATCATGTGACCTGTTCAGGTAAGAGACTGGTCATATTGAGAGATTTATTTATACATTATACAATATTACCATGTATCATGTTTTATGTGTTTTTATTTCACTTAAATAGAGGGAGAGATGTCAGATGTATTTAAACATTATATTTGTGTTTGTCATATTGGTTTATGGGAGATGTTCATGGGCAGATCATTGTAGTTCAGATGGTACTGAAGTGAAGCTGCCTGATGGATATCCAGCTGTTTATTTTCTATAAAGTGAAGTGAACTTATTCCTGTCTCCTGCCTGCATTATTCCCAACCTGATCCTGAGTGACTAAGAACCCATTTCTACCTCTTACAGTATCAAACATAGCAAACTACTATCTTTTATCCAACATATTTGTGTTTAGTCCTTGACAGTGTCATCAACAAAACTGATTGAATGTTCAACCAACTCTTTTTCTCCAGAGTCTGTGCGGCTTGTGGATGGAGCTGGTCTCTGCTCTGGGAGAGTGGAGGTGAAGTCCAATCAGTCCTGGGCCTCAGTGTGTGAAGCTGACTTTGACCGGCAGGATGCAGAGGTAGTCTGTAGGGATGTTGGCTGTGGGGCTCCTGCAGCTCTACAGGGGGGGCTCTATGGAGGAGGTGAGGGTCAGACCTGGGATAAAGAGTTCCAGTGTAAAGGCAAAGAGTCCCTTCTCCTGGACTGTGACACCTCAGACAGAAAACACAACACCTGCCCACCTGGTAATGCTGTTGGACTCACCTGCTCAGGTAAGAAACAGTTTGTCACTCAATCAACATTGTTTCTCACCTGGAGTGAAGAATATGAGAGACAATATAGGTGTGTTTTAGTGAGAAAATAGTAAGATTACTGTCTCTCTCTTTTCTTTTCTCAGAGCCTGATGATGTGAGGCTGGTGGGAGGAGGCAGTCGCTGTGCTGGTGGAGTGGAGTGGTACGACCAGGGAGAGTGGAGGATTGTGGGAGCTGACTGGAACAAGGAGAATGTAGCTGCAGTAGTGTGTAGACAGATGGGTTGTGGCTCCACTGTTTCAGTACCACCTGGAAACACCACTAGAGGGATTGGAGTTTTCTGTTCTGGGTCTGAGTCTTCACTGAGGGAGTGTTCCAGAAGTTATGATCTCCTTCCTGGACTCACAGTGATCTGCTCAGGTATTAACAAGATACACTATATGGCCAAAAGTAAGTGGACATTAGTTGATTTGGCTATTTCAGCCACAGGTGTATAAAATCAAGCACACAACCATGCAATTGCAATCTGCATATACAAACACATAGACAAACACAGTCAGTAAAATGTCCTTAATGAAGATCTCAGTGACTTTCAAAGTGGCACATCTAGGAGCAACAACGGCTCAGCCGTGAAGTGGAAGGTCAAACAATCTCACAGAACGGACCTCCGAGTGTTGAAGTGCTTGGAGTGTAAGAATTGTCTGTCCTCGAATGAAAAACTCACTGCTGAGTTCCACATACTTTAGTCCATGTATTATATCCCCTTCCTGGACTCACAGTGATCTGCTCAGGAAATATCAACATATTATAATTATATTCAACTGATTTCCTTCATTCATACAACTTCCTCTGCATCTCTAATGATGACTGTTTAACTTGTAAATCTGCTTCGCAAAAAATGTCACTTAGTCAAGTAGGAATCAAATACACCTTAAATATCCCAGAATGCTTTTGCATTTGAGTGTTATCTCAGTGAACGTCTCTACTCACTACCACTGTCACAAAGAGAGAATAAGGGAGGAGGAGAGGAAGAGGGAGAGATCAAATATATTTTTATCACTGAGTTCTCACCAGTGATGTCATCATAACCAGTAACCTTTTCTACTCTTGGCCCATCCTGACCCTGACATACAGCATCAGACCTTGTAGATCAGATGGTACTGAAGTGAAGCTGCCTGATGGATGTCCAGCTGTTTATTTTCTAGAAAGTGAAGTGAACTTATTCCTGTCTCCTGCCTGCATTATTCCCAACCCGATCCTGAGTGACTAAGAACCCATTTCTACCTCTTACAGTATCAAACATAGCAAACTACAATCTTTTATCCAACATATTTGTGTTTAGTCCTTGTCAGTGTCATCAACAAAACTGATTGAATGTTCAACCAACTCTTTTTCTCCAGAGTCTGTGCGGCTTGTGGATGGAGCTGGTCTCTGCTCTGGGAGAGTGGAGGTGAAGTCCAATCAGTCCTGGGCCTCAGTGTGTGAAGCTGACTTTGACCGGCAGGATGCAGAGGTAGTCTGTAGGGATGTTGGCTGTGGGGCTCCTGCAGCTCTACAGGGGGGGCTCTATGGAGAAGGTGAGGGTCAGACCTGGGATAAAGAGTTCCAGTGTAAAGGTAACGAGTCCCTTCTCCTGGACTGTGACACCTCAGACAGAGAGAACAACACCTGCCTACCTGGTAATGCTGTTGGACTCACCTGCTCAGGTAAGAAACAGTTTGTCACTCAGTCAACATTGTTTCTCACCTGGAGTGAAGAATATGAGAGACAATATAGGTGTGTTTTAGTGAGAAAATAGTAAGATTACTGTCTCTCTCTTTTCTTTTCTCAGAGCCTGATGATGTGAGGCTGGTGGGAGGAGGCAGTCGCTGTGCTGGTGGAGTGGAGTGGTACGACCAGGGAGAGTGGAGGACTGTGGGAGCTGACGACAGGAACCAGAGGGATGTAGCTGCAGTAGTGTGTAGACAGCTGGGTTGTGGCTCCGCTGTTTCAGTACTACCTGGAAACACCACTATAGGGATTAGAGTTTCCTGTTCTGGGTCTGAGTCTTCACTGAGGGAGTGTGGAAGATCAGATGATCTCCTTCCTGGACTCACAGTGATCTGCTCAGGTAATAACAACATATTATAATTATATTCAACTGATTTCCTTCATTCATACAACTTCCTCTGCACCTCTCATGATGACTGTTTAACTTGTCAGTCTGCTTTACTAAATAGATCACTCAGTCAAGTAGGAATCAAATACAACTTAAATATCCCAGAATGCTTTTGTATGTGAGTGTTATCTCAGTGAACGTCTCTACTCACTACCACTGTCACATGTCATGTTATTGTCACATCTAAATGAGGAAAGTAGTTGAGGAGCTACGTTTTCTTTTTCTCTCCTCTTGTTCCAGATGTCCTGCTTAAGCCTGATATCAACATATGTTGTCTCAGTGACTGTAGGCCCACTACTCATGTTGCCCTGTGAGGGAGGGTGGCTGGCACTGTTACATGCTGATGTTATTGTCATATTTATAGGAAACTAGTTGAAGAGGTTTGTCTTGTTCTCTTTTATTGTTACAGATCTCCTGGTCCAGCCTGATATCTTCCTGACTGACCCAATGGGAGGGGTCTCCAGGGGCCACCAGGGGCCTGAGATGTTCAGGGGCTACAACTTCACCATCACCTGCTCCACTCAGCCACAGTACCCAGGAGGCTCCTTCCTCCTCACGTTCACAGGCTCCAACAGAACCCAGCCAGCTGTCAATCACTCTGCTGCCTTCCTCTTCCCTGCTGCAGATGACTCCCACCAAGGGAACTACAGCTGTGTTTATGACAATTATGTTTTCTCTCATAACTTCTCCTCTGAGAGTGAGCTCCTCTCCCTCACCATCACAGGTAACTGAACATGAACCAGACTTATAACTTTGTCATTGACAGATTTTCCACAGATCTATGTGATGATGATCAGTCCCCTCATCAAAGGTGTTTCTGTTTGCAGCCTCTCCTCTGCCAGCCTTCATCATCAGACACGTTTTAGTGCTGCTGATCCTACTGACAGCCATCACCACCTCCTACCTGTACTACAAGGTAAAGACATTTACTCAGACGTTACAAGTCATTTAAACTAGAGGGGGAGGGTGAGAGGGAGAGGGTGAGGGGGAGAGAGAGAATGGAGATACCAGAGAGTAAATGTCTGACTGTTGGTGCAGTGTCTCCCTAGCCCACCTGGAGGCAGAAGAGAGTGAACAGGGTGAGCAGCATGGATCTTGATGTCAATGCCATGGAGATGGTCTCTCTGAGCTCCAGAGCTGAAGCTGGACCGGGAGAGGAGAGAGCAGCCCAGGGGACGGAGTAGGAGTAGAATGAATCTGACCCTACATGCTGATCTTAGGACAGTTTTGTGTTTTAAATCGATGGTCAGCAGTGGACTGGTGTTTAAAATGTGGTGACAAACCTGAAGTGATTCTAATTTTAACAACAAGTTCAGAATTAGTTTATCTTTCTAGAACCTTGGAAGAAATCTAAAAGGAGTGACTGCAACCACCATTATTCATTTAGTTTGGTTTTTACCACCAGAGAAACATGGGGTTTTGGGTAACATGGGGTTCCGGGTAACATGGGGTTTGGGTAACATGGGGTTTTGGATAACATGGGTTTTGGGTAACATGGGGTTTTGGGTAACATGGGGTTTTGGTTAACATGGGGTTTTGGATAACATGGGTTTTGGGTAACATGGGGTTTTGGGTAACATGGGGTTTGGGTAACATGGGGTTTTGGATAACATGGGTTTTGGGTAACATGGGGTTTTGGGTAACATGGGGTTCTGGGTAACATGGGGTTCTGGGTAACATGGGGTTTTGGGTAACATGGGTTTTTTGGATAACATGGGGTTCTGGGTAACATGAGGTTTGGGTAACATGGGGTTTGAGTAACATGGGGTTTTGGGTAACATGGTGTTTTGGGTAACATGGGGTTTTGGGTAACATTGGGTTTTGGGTAACATGGGGTAACATGGGGTTTTGGGTAACATTGGGTTTTGGGTAACATGGGGTAACATGGGGTTTTGGGTAACATGGTGTTTTGGGTAACATGGGGTAACATGGGGTTTTGGGTAACATGGGGTAACATGGGGGCCATGGGGTTTAGGGTAACATGGGGTTTAGGGTAACATGGGGTTTTGGGTAACATGGGGTTTTGGGTAACATGGGTTTTGGGTAACATGGGGTTTTGGGTAACATGGGGTAACATGGGGTTTTGGGTAACATGGGGTTTTGGTAACATGGGGTAACATGGGGGCCATGGGGTTTAGGGTAACATGGGGTTTAGGGTAACATGGGGTTTTGGGTAACATGGGTTTTGGGTAACATGGGGTTTTGGGTAACATGGGGTAACATGGGGTTTTGGGTAACATGGGGTTTTGGTAACATGGGGTAACATGGGGTTTTGGGTAACATGGGGTTTTTTGGTAACATGGGGTTTTGGGTAACATGGGGTTTTGGGTAACATGGGGTTTTGGGTAACATGGGGTAACATGGGGTTTTGGGTAACATGGGGTTTTGGGTAACATGGGGTTTTGGGTAACATGGGGTTTTGGGTAACATGGGGTTTTGGGTAACATGGGATTTGGGGTAACATGGGGTTTTGGGTAACATGGGGTTTTGGGTAACTTGGGGTTTTGGTAACATGGGGTTTTGGGTAACATGTGTTTTGGTAACATGGGGTTTTGGTAACATGGGGTTTTGGTAACATGGGGTTTTGGGTAACATGGGTTTTGGTAACATGGGTTTTGATAACATGGGGTTTTGGGTAACATGGGGTTTTGGGTAACATGGGTTTTGATAACATGGGTTTTGATAACATGGGGTTTTGGGTAACATGGTGGTTTTGGTAACATGTTGGTTTTATTATTGATAGATAGTAGCTACATTTCGTCTGTTTGTGTCCAGAATGTGTTGCTTTTTGCTTTTGTCTTTATGTCTTTATCGTGGTTTGTTGTTGGGGTTTGTTGTTATGATGTTGTTTACTTCATGATGTTATTGATTATAAACGTTATGATATTGATTATGATGTAGATTAGTGTTATGTTGTTAGTAGTATAGAGATAATGATGCTATTGATTATAAATGTTATGATATTGATTATGATGTAGATTAGTGTTATGTTGTTAGTAGTATATAGATAATGATGTTATTGATTATAAATGTTATGATATTGATTATGATATTGATTATGATGTAGATCTAGTAGGCTTAAATTGAAAATGTGTCAAATAGGAGTGGCAATATTGTCTGCTTTTATCCTAAGTAATTTAAATTGTTACAATATAACATATGTTGGTCAAGTATAGTATAGTAATCTGAGTTGGGGATGTGTGTTGTATAGTAATCTGAGTTGGGGATGTGTGTTGTATAGTAATCTGAGTTGGGGATGTGTGTTGTATAGTATAGTAATCTGAGTTGGGGATGTGTGTTGTATAGTAATCTGAGTTGGGGATGTGTGTTGTATAGTACAGTAATCTGAGTTGGGGATGTGTGTTGTAGAGTAATCTGAGTTGTGGATGTGTGTTGTATAGTATAGTAATCTGAGTTGGGGATGTGTGTTGTATAGTAATCTGAGTTGGGGATGTGTGTTTTATAGTATAGTAATCTGAGTTGGGGATGTGTGTTGTATAGCGTAGTAATCTGAGTTGGGGATGTGTGTTGTATAGTATAGTAATCTGAGTTGGGGATGTGTGTTGTATAGTGTAGTAATCTGAGTTGGGGATGTGTGTTGTAGAGTAATCTGAGTTGGGGATGTGTGTTGTATAGTATAGTAATCTGAGTTGGGGATGTGTGTTGTATAGTAATCTGAGTTGGGGATGTGTGTTGTATAGTAATCTGAGTTGGGGATGTGTGTTGTATAGTATAGTAATCTGAGTTGGGGATGTGTGTTGTATAGTAATCTGAGTTGGGGATGTGTTTTGTATAGTATAGTAAGCTGAGTTGGGGATGTGTGTTGTATAGTGTAGTAATCTGAGTTGGGGATGTGTGTTGTATAGTATAGTAATCTGAGTTGGGGATGTGTGTTGTATAGTATAGTAATCTGAGTTGGGGATGTGTGTTGTATAGTAATCTGAGTTGGGGATGTGTGTTGTATAGTAATCTGAGTTGGGGATGTGTGTTGTATAGTAAACTGAGTTGGGGATGTGTGTTGTATAGTGTAGTAATCTGAGTTGGGGATGTGTGTTGTAGAGTAATCTGAGTTGGGGATGTGTGTTGTATAGTAATCTGAGTTGGGGATGTGTGTTGTATAGTAATCTGAGTTGGGGATGTGTGTTGTATAGTATAGTAATCTGAGTTGGGGATGTGTGTTGTATAGTAATCTGAGTTGGGGATGTGTGTTGTATTGTAATCTGAGTTGGGGATGTGTGTTGTATAGTATAGTAATCTGAGTTGGGGATGTGTGTTGTATAGTATAGTAATCTGAGTTGGGGATGTGTGTTGTATAGTATAGTAATCTGAGTTGGGGATGTGTGTTGTATAATATAGTAATCTGAGTTGGGGATGTGTGTTGTATAGTAATCTGAGTTGGGTATGTGTGTTGTATAGTATGGTAATCTGAGTTGGGGATGTGTGTTGTATAGTATAGTAATCTGAGTTGGGGATGTGTGTTGTAGAGTAATCTGAGTTGGGGATGTGTGTTGTATAGTATAGTAATCTGAGTTGGGGATGTGTGTTGTATAGTAATCTGAGTTGGGGATGTGTGTTTTATAGTATAGTAATCTGAGTTGGGGATGTGTGTTTTATAGTATAGTAATCTGAGTTGGGGATGTGTGTTGTATAGCATAGTAATCTGAGTTGGGGATGTGTGTTGTATAGTATAGTAATCTGAGTTGGGGATGTGTGTTGTATATGTTACGGTGCGTGAATGAGGACCCAAAAGCGAATCAACTTAAACAGAGCTTCTTTAATTACCAAACATAGGTAGGCTCAGATGGACCGGCAGATTCCGACAGGACAGGACAAGGTTACAGCAAACATGACGACAGTCTGGTTCAGGCATGAATGACACAAACAAACAAGAATCCGACAAGGACAGGAGCAGAAACAGAGAGAGATATAGGGACCTAATCAGAGGGAAAAAGGGAACAGGTGGGGAACGGGGTGAATGGGTAGTTAGAGGAGACAAGGGACAGCTGGGGGAAAGCGGGGGAGAAAAGGTAACCTAACACGACCAGCAGAGGGAGACAGGGTGAAGGGAAAGGACAGAGACAAGACAACATGACAGTACATGACAGTATAGTGTAGTAATCTGAGTTGGGGATGTGTGTTGTAGAGTAATCTGAGTTGGGGATGTGTGTTGTATAGTATAGTAATCTGAGTTGGGGATGTGTGTTGTATAGTAATCTGAGTTGGGGATGTGTGTTGTATAGTAATCTGAGTTGGGGATGTGTGTTGTATAGTATAGTAATCTGAGTTGGGGATGTGTGTTGTATAGTAATCTGAGTTGGGGATGTGTTTTGTATAGTATAGTAAGCTGAGTTGGGGATGTGTGTTGTATAGTGTAGTAATCTGAGTTGGGGATGTGTGTTGTATAGTATAGTAATCTGAGTTGGGGATGTGTGTTGTATAGTATAGTAATCTGAGTTGGGGATGTGTGTTGTATAGCATAGTAATCTGAGTTGGGGATGTGTGTTGTATAGTATAGTAATCTGAGTTGGGGATGTGTGTTGTATAGTGTAGTAATCTGAGTTGGGGATGTGTGTTGTAGAGTAATCTGAGTTGGGGATGTGTGTTGTATAGTATAGTAATCTGAGTTGGGGATGTGTGTTGTATAGTAATCTGAGTTGGGGATGTGTGTTGTATAGTAATCTGAGTTGGGGATGTGTGTTGTATAGTATAGTAATCTGAGTTGGGGATGTGTGTTGTATAGTAATCTGAGTTGGGGATGTGTTTTGTATAGTATAGTAAGCTGAGTTGGGGATGTGTGTTGTATAGTGTAGTAATCTGAGTTGGGGATGTGTGTTGTATAGTATAGTAATCTGAGTTGGGGATGTGTGTTGTATAGTATAGTAATCTGAGTTGGGGATGTGTGTTGTATAGTAATCTGAGTTGGGGATGTGTGTTGTATAGTAATCTGAGTTGGGGATGTGTGTTGTATAGTAATCAGAGTTGGGGATATGTGTTGTATAGTAAGCTGAGTTGGGGATGTGTGTTGTATAGTGTAGTAATCTGAGTTGGGGATGTGTGTTGTAGAGTAATCTGAGTTGGGGATGTGTGTTGTATAGTATAGTAATCTGAGTTGGGGATGTGTGTTGTATAGTAATCTGAGTTGGGGATGTGTGTTGTATAGTAATCTGAGTTGAGGATGTGTGTTGTATAGTAATCTGAGTTGGGGATGTGTGTTGTATAGTATAGTAATCTGAGTTGGGGATGTGTGTTGTATAGTATAGTAATCTGAGTTGGGGATGTGTGTTGTATAGTATAGTAATCTGAGTGTGGGATGTGTGTTGTATAGTATAGTAATCTGAGTTGGGGATGTGTGTTGTATAGTATAGTAACCTGAGTTGGGGATGTGTGTTGTATAGTAATCTGAGTTGGGGATGTGTGTTGTATTGTAATCTGAGTTGGGGATGTGTGTTGTATAGTAATCTGAGTTGGGGATGTGTGTTGTATAGTATAGTAATCTGAGTTGGGGATGTGTGTTGTATAGTAATCTGAGATGGGGATGTGTGTTGTATAGTATAGTAATCTGAGTTGGGGATCTGTGTTGTATAGTAATCTGAGTTGGGGATGTGTGTTGTATAGTATTGTAATCTGAGTTGGGGATGTGTGTTGTATAGTATAGTAATCTGAGTTGGGGATGTGTGTTGTATAATATAGTAATCTGAGTTGGGGATGTGTGTTGTATAGTAATCTGAGTTGGGGATGTGTGTTGTATAGTATGGTAATCTGAGTTGGGGATGTGTGTTGTATAGTATAGTAATCTGAGTTGGGGATGTGTGTTGTATAGTAATCTGAGTTGGGGATGTGTGTTTTATAGTATAGTAATCTGAGTTGGGGATGTGTGTTGTATAGCATAGTAATCTGAGTTGGGGATGTGTGTTGTATAGTATAGTAATCTGAGTTGGGGATGTGTGTTGTATAGTGTAGTAATCTGAGTTGGGGATGTGTGTTGTAGAGTAATCTGAGTTGGGGATGTGTGTTGTATAGTAGAGTAATCTGAGTTGGGGATGTGTGTTGTATAGTATAGTAATCTGAGTTGGGGATGTGTGTTGTATAGTAATCTGAGTTGGGGATGTGTGTTGTATAGTATAGTAATCTGAGTTGGGGATGTGTGTTGTATAGTAATCTGAGTTGGGGATGTGTTTTGTATAGTATAGTAAGCTGAGTTGGGGATGTGTGTTGTATAGTGTAGTAATCTGAGTTGGGGATGTGTGTTGTATAGTATAGTAATCTGAGTTGGGGATGTGTGTTGTATAGTATAGTAATCTGAGTTGGGGATGTGTGTTGTATTGTAATCTGAGTTGGGGATGTGTGTTGTATAGTATAGTAATCTGAGTTGGGGATGTGTGTTGTATAGTATAGTAATCTGAGTTGGGGATGTGTGTTGTATAGTACAGTAATCTGAGTTGGGGATGTGTGTTGTATAGTATAGTAATCTGAGTTGGGGATGTGTGTTGTATAGTAATCTGAGTTGGGGATGTGTGTTGTATAGTAATCTGAGTTGGGGATGTGTGTTGTATAGTAAACTGAGTTGGGGATGTGTGTTGTATAGTGTAGTAATCTGAGTTGGGGATGTGTGTTGTAGAGTAATCTGAGTTGGGGATGTGTGTTGTATAGTATAGTAATCTGAGTTGGGGATGTGTGTTGTATAGTAATCTGAGTTGAGGATGTGTGTTGTATAGTAATCTGAGTTGGGGATGTGTGTTGTATAGTATAGTAATCTGAGTTGGGGATGTGTGTTGTATAGTAATCTGAGTTGGGGATGTGTGTTGTATAGTATAGTAATCTGAGTTGGGGATGTGTGTTGTATAGTATAGTAATCTGAGTGTGGGATGTGTGTTGTATAGTATAGTAATCTGAGTTGGGGATGTGTGTTGTATAGTATAGTAATCTGAGTTGGGGATGTGTGTTGTATAGTAATCTGAGTTGGGGATGTGTGTTGTATAGTATAGTAACCTGAGTTGGGGATGTGTGTTGTATAGTAATCTGAGTTGGGGATGTGTGTTGTATAGTAATCTGAGTTGGGGATGTGTGTTGTATAGTATAGTAATCTGAGTTGGGGATGTGTGTTGTATAGTAATCTGAGATGGGGATGTGTGTTGTATAGTAATCTGAGTTGGGGATGTGTGTTGTATAGTATAGTAATCTGAGTTGGGGATGTGTGTTGTATAGTATAGTAATCTGAGTTGGGGATCTGTGTTGTATAGTAATCTGAGTTGGGGATGTGTGTTGTATAGTATAGTAATCTGAGTTGGGGATGTGTGTTGTATAATATAGTAATCTGAGTTGGGGATGTGTATAGTATACTAATCTGAGTTGGGGATGTGTGTTGTATAGTAATCTGAGTTGGGGATGTGTGTTGTATAGTAATCTGAGTTGGGGATGTGTGTTGTATAGTAATCTGAGTTGGGGATGTGTGTTGTATAGTAATCTGAGTTGGGGATGTGTGTTGTATAGTAATCTGAGTTGGGGATGTGTGTTGTATAGTAATCTGAGTTGGGGATGTGTGTTGTATAGTAAACTGAGTTGGGGATGTGTGTTGTATAGTAATCTGAGTTGGGGATGTGTGTTGTATAGTAAGCTGAGTTGGGGATGTGTGTTGTATAGTAATCTGAGTTGGGGATGTGTGTTGTATAGTAAACTGAGTTGGGGATGTGTGTTGTATAGTATAGTAATCTGAGTTGGGGATGTGTGTTGTATAGTAATCTGAGTTGGGGATGTGTGTTGTATAGTAATCTGAGTTGGGGATGTGTGTTGTATAGTAATCTGAGTTGGGGATGTGTGTTTTATAGTATAGTAATCTGAGTTGGGGATGTGTGTTGTATAGTAATCTGAGTTGGGGATGTGTGTTGTATAGTATAGTAATCTGAGTTGGGGATGTGTGTTGTATAGTATAGTAATCTGAGTTGGGGATGTGTGTTGTATAGTATAGTAATCTGAGTTGGGGATGTGTGTTGTATAGTATAGTAATCTGAGTGTGGGATGTGTGTTGTATAGTATAGTAATCTGAGTTGGGGATGTGTGTTGTATAGTATAGTAATCTGAGTTGGGGATGTGTGTTGTATAATATAGTAATCTGAGTTGGGGATGTGTATAGTATACTAATCTGAGTTGGGGATGTGTGTTGTATAGTAATCTGAGTTGGGGATGTGTGTTGTATAGTAATCTGAGTTGGGGATGTGTGTTGTATAGTAATCTGAGTTGGGGATGTGTGTTGTATAGTAATCTGAGTTGGGGATGTGTGTTGTATAGTAATCTGAGTTGGGGATGTGTGTTGTATAGTAATCTGAGTTGGGGATGTGTGTTGTATAGTAAGCTGAGTTGGGGATGTGTGTTGTATAGTAAGCTGAGTTGGGGATGTGTGTTGTATAGTGTAGTAATCTGAGTTGGGGATGTGTGTTGTAGAGTAATCTGAGTTGGGGATGTGTGTTGTATAGTAATCTGAGTTGGGGATGTGTGTTGTATAGTATAGTAATCTGAGTTGGGGATGTGTGTTGTATAGTATAGTAATCTGAGTTGGGGATGTGTGTTGTATAGTATAGTAATCTGAGTGTGGGATGTGTGTTGTATAGTATAGTAATCTGAGTTGGGGATGTGTGTTGTATAGTATAGTAATCTGAGTTGGGGATGTGTGTTGTATAGTAATCTGAGTTGGGGATGTGTGTTGTATAGTATAGTAACCTGAGTTGGGGATGTGTGTTGTATAGTAATCTGAGTTGGGGATGTGTGTTGTATTGTAATCTGAGTTGGGGATGTGTGTTGTATAGTATAGTAATCTGAGTTGGGGATGTGTGTTGTATAGTATAGTAATCTGAGTTGGGGATGTGTGTTGTATAGTATAGTAATCTGAGTTGGGGATCTGTGTTGTATAGTAATCTGAGTTGGGGATGTGTGTTGTATAGTATAGTAATCTGAGTTGGGGATGTGTGTTGTATAGTAATCTGAGTTGGGGATGTGTGTTGTATAGTAATCTGAGTTGGGGATGTGTGTTGTATAGTAAGCTGAGTTGGGGATGTGTGTTGTATAGTGTAGTAATCTGAGTTGGGGATGTGTGTTGTAGAGTAATCTGAGTTGGGGATGTGTGTTGTATAGTAATCTGAGTTGGGGATGTGTGTTGTATAGTAATCTGAGTTGGGGATGTGTGTTGTATAGTATAGTAATCTGAGTTGGGGATGTGTGTTGTATAGTATAGTAATCTGAGTTGGGGATGTGTGTTGTATAGTATAGTAATCTGAGTGTGGGATGTGTGTTGTATAGTATAGTAATCTGAGTTGGGGATGTGTGTTGTATAGTATAGTAATCTGAGTTGGGGATGTGTGTTGTATAGTATAGTAACCTGAGTTGGGGATGTGTGTTGTATAGTAATCTGAGTTGGGGATGTGTGTTGTATTGTAATCTGAGTTGGGGATGTGTGTTGTATAGTATAGTAATCTGAGTTGGGGATGTGTGTTGTATAGTATAGTAATCTGAGTTGGGGATGTGTGTTGTATAGTATAGTAATCTGAGTTGGGGATCTGTGTTGTATAGTAATCTGAGTTGGGGATGTGTGTTGTATAGTATAGTAATCTGAGTTGGGGATGTGTGTTGTATAATATAGTAATCTGAGTTGGGGATGTGTGTTGTATAGTAATCTGAGTTGGGGATGTGTGTTGTATAGTATGGTAATCTGAGTTGGGGATGTGTGTTGTATAGTATAGTAATCTGAGTTGGGGATGTGTGTTGTAGAGTAATCTGAGTTGGGGATGTGTGTTGTATAGTATAGTAATCTGAGTTGGGGATGTGTGTTGTATAGTAATCTGAGTTGGGGATGTGTGTTGTATAGTTATCTGAGTTGGGGATGTGTGTTTTATAGTATAGTAATCTGAGTTGGGGATGTGTGTTGTATAGCATAGTAATCTGAGTTGGGGATGTGTGTTGTATAGTATAGTAATCTGAGTTGGGGATGTGTGTTGTATAGTATAGTAATCTGAGTTGGGGATGTGTGTTGTATAGTAATCTGAGTTGGGGATGTGTGTTGTATAGTAATCTGAGTGTGGGATGTGTGTTGTATAGTATAGTAATCTGAGTTGGGGATGTGTGTTGTATAGTAATCTGAGTTGGGGATGTGTTTTGTATAGTATAGTAAGCTGAGTTGGGGATGTGTGTTGTATAGTGTAGTAATCTGAGTTGGGGATGTGTGTTGTATAGTATAGTAATCTGAGTTGGGGATGTGTGTTGTATAGTATAGTAAGCTGAGTTGGGGATGTGTGTTGTATAGTGTAGTAATCTGAGTTGGGGATGTGTGTTGTATAGTGTAATAATCTGAGTTGGGGATGTGTGTTGTAGAGTAATCTGAGTTGGGGATGTGTGTTGTATAGTATAGTAATCTGAGTTGGGGATGTGTGTTGTATAGTAATCTGAGTTGGGGATGTGTGTTGTATAGTAATCTGAGTGTGGGATGTGTGTTGTATAGTATAGTAATCTGAGTTGGGGATGTGTGTTGTATAGTAATCTGAGTTGGGGATGTGTTTTGTATAGTATAGTAAGCTGAGTTGGGGATGTGTGTTGTATAGTGTAGTAATCTGAGTTGGGGATGTGTGTTGTATAGTATAGTAATCTGAGTTGGGGATGTGTGTTGTATAGTATAGTAATCTGAGTTGGGGATGTGTGTTGTATAGCATAGTAATCTGAGTTGGGGATGTGTGTTGTATAGTATAGTAATCTGAGTTGGGGATGTGTGTTGTATAGTGTAGTAATCTGAGTTGGGGATGTGTGTTGTAGAGTAATCTGAGTTGGGGATGTGTGTTGTATAGTATAGTAATCTGAGTTGGGGATGTGTGTTGTATAGTAATCTGAGTTGGGGATGTGTGTTGTATAGTAATCTGAGTTGGGGATGTGTGTTGTATAGTATAGTAATCTGAGTTGGGGATGTGTGTTGTATAGTAATCTGAGTTGGGGATGTGTTTTGTATAGTATAGTAAGCTGAGTTGGGGATGTGTGTTGTATAGTGTAGTAATCTGAGTTGGGGATGTGTGTTGTATAGTATAGTAATCTGAGTTGGGGATGTGTGTTGTATAGTATAGTAATCTGAGTTGGGGATGTGTGTTGTATAGTAATCTGAGTTGGGGATGTGTGTTGTATAGTAATCTGAGTTGGGGATGTGTGTTGTATAGTAAGCTGAGTTGGGGATGTGTGTTGTATAGTGTAGTAATCTGAGTTGGGGATGTGTGTTGTAGAGTAATCTGAGTTGGGGATGTGTGTTGTATAGTATAGTAATCTGAGTTGGGGATGTGTGTTGTATAGTAATCTGAGTTGGGGATGTGTGTTGTATAGTAATCTGAGTTGAGGATGTGTGTTGTATAGTAATCTGAGTTGGGGATGTGTGTTGTATAGTATAGTAATCTGAGTTGGGGATGTGTGTTGTATAGTATAGTAATCTGAGTTGGGGATGTGTGTTGTATAGTATAGTAATCTGAGTGTGGGATGTGTGTTGTATAGTATAGTAATCTGAGTTGGGGATGTGTGTTGTATAGTATAGTAATCTGAGTTGGGGATGTGTGTTGTATAGTATAGTAACCTGAGTTGGGGATGTGTGTTGTATAGTAATCTGAGTTGGGGATGTGTGTTGTATTGTAATCTGAGTTGGGGATGTGTGTTGTATAGTATAGTAATCTGAGTTGGGGATGTGTGTTGTATAGTATAGTAATCTGAGTTGGGGATGTGTGTTGTATAGTAATCTGAGATGGGGATGTGTGTTGTATAGTATAGTAATCTGAGTTGGGGATCTGTGTTGTATAGTAATCTGAGTTGGGGATGTGTGTTGTATAGTATAGTAATCTGAGTTGGGGATGTGTGTTGTATAGTATAGTAATCTGAGTTGGGGATGTGTGTTGTATAATATAGTAATCTGAGTTGGGGATGTGTGTTGTATAGTAATCTGAGTTGGGGATGTGTGTTGTATAGTAAGCTGAGTTGGGGATGTGTGTTGTATAGTGTAGTAATCTGAGTTGGGGATGTGTGTTGTAGAGTAATCTGAGTTGGGGATGTGTGTTGTATAGTATAGTAATCTGAGTTGGGGATGTGTGTTGTATAGTAATCTGAGTTGGGGATGTGTGTTGTATAGTAATCTGAGTTGGGGATGTGTGTTGTATAGTAATCTGAGTTGGGGATGTGTGTTTTATAGTATAGTAATCTGAGTTGGGGATGTGTGTCCACTCCAGTACATGTGTAGTGTAGGATGTGTGTCCACTCCAGTACATGTGTAGTGTAGGATGTGTGTCCACTCCAGTACATGTGTAGTGTAGGATGTGTGTCTGTGTACTCCAGTACATGTGTAGTGTAGGATGTGTGTCCACTCCAGTACATGTGTAGTGTAGGATGTGTGTCCACTCCAGTACATGTGTAGTGTAGGATGTGTGTTGATGCCTAAAGTGACTCTGTGTTTAACACACTTCAACCAGACGACTGTAGAAGCTTCTGTTTAATTGATGAACAACCGTTGTCTCTATTGAACACAACGTTGTGGTCAAGGTAGTTGTTTTGTGATTGACTGAAAGAAGGGGATCTTTCAGAGTGAGACTGATGTCTGTTGGTTGGATAGTAGGTAGTTGTTTTATGACTGACTGTAGTGGCTTCCTTTCCTCTTGACCATAGCCACGGCCCGAGCCTAAAGCCGGGGTTGTTTCAGACGCATACAGTCCACATTCAAGGTTTCCAAACGGCCAAAACATTCAATGAGATCCAGGGATCCTGGTGCAACAAAAAGGTTTATTCTTCTGATATCTGACAAAAAATATATATTCTCCGATCAACGTAAAACAGAGATTACCTGACATGGAAAATACATGATATGACCTGTATGTCTGTCTGGTCAAAAGATTAGCCAGGACTCCTCCCCTGAAGGCCCAACTTCCTGCCTTCATCCTAACACACTCACCACAGTACAATGAATGGGCAAGAGGAGGGGCCAAAAACTACGAGACACTAAGAACAAATGAAAACATCTCAATCAGGTAAATATAAATCAATAAAAGGTACCAAATCTTTCATCATATACCTTCATATTTAATACATTTACACAAACGTACATGGAGTTCTGTATGTTCTGTCTTTATACTAATATGTCCAATCAGCTCTAACTGTTTATATAGTGTGTTTATAGTGTGAATATATAGTATTGTATATATAGTGTGAATATATAGTGTTGTATATATAGTGTGAATATATAGTATTGTATATATATTGTGTATATTGTGTGTATATATAGTGTGAATATATAGTGATGTGTATATAGTGTGTATATAGTGTGAATATATAGTATTGTATATATATTGTGTATATTGTGTGTATATATAGTGTGAATATATAGTGTTGTGTATATAGTGTGTATATATAGTATTGTATATATAGTGTGTATTGATAGTATTGTATATATAGTGTGTTTATAGTGTGAATATATAGTATTGTATATATACTGTGTATATATAGTATTGTATATATAGTGTGTATTGATAGTATTGTATATATAGTGTGAATATATAGTGTTGTATATATAGTGTGTATATAGTGTGAATATATAGTATTGTATATATATTGTGTATATTGTGTGTATATTTAGTGTGAATATATAGTGTTGTGTATATAGTGTGTATATATAGTATTGTATATATAGTGTGTATTGATAGTATTGTATATATAGTGTGTTTATAGTGTGAATATATAGTATTGTATATATAGTGTGTATATATAGTATTGTATATATAGTGTGTATTGATAGTATTGTATATATAGTGTGAATATAGTGTGAATATATAGTGTTGTGTATATAGTGTGTATATAGTGTGTATTGATAGTATTGTATATATAGTGTGTATATAGTGTGAATATATAGTATTGTATATATAGTGTGTATATAGTATTGTGAGTGTATGTAGGGTCAGTGCAGATAGTATTGTATATATAGTGTGTATTTAGTATTGTGAGTGTATGTAGGGTCAGTGCAGATAGTATTGTATATATAGTGTGTATATAGTATTGTGAGTGTATGTAGGGTCAGTGCAGATAGTATTGTATATATAGTGTGAATATATAGTGTTGTGTATATAGTGTGTATATAGTATTGTGAGTGTATGTAGGGTCAGTGCAGATAGTGTTGTGTATATAGTGTGTATATAGTATTGTGAGTGTATGTAGGGTCAGTGCAGATAGTATTGTATATATAGTGTGTATATAGTATTGTGAGTGTATGTAGGGTCAGTGCAGATAGTATTGTATATATAGTGTGTATATAGTATTGTGAGTGTATGTAGGGTCAGTGCAGATAGTATTGTATATATAGTGTGTATATAGTATTGTGAGTGTATGTAGGGTCAGTGCAGATAGTATTGTATATATAGTGTTGTGTATATAGTGTGTATATAGTATTGTGAGTGTATGTAGGATCAGTGCAGATAGTATTGTATATATAGTGTTGTGTATATAGTGTGTATATAGTATTCTGAGTGTATGTAGGGTCAGTGCAGATAGTATTGTATATATAGTGTGTATTGATAGTATTGTATATATAGTGTGTATATAGTGTGAATATATAGTGTTGTGTATATAGTGTGTATATAGTGTGTATTGATAGTATTGTATATATAGTGTGTATATAGTGTGAATATATAGTGTTGTGTATATAGTGTGTATATAGTATTGTGAGTGTATGTAGGGTCAGTGCAGATAGTATTGTATATATAGTGTGTATATAATATTGTGATTGTATGTAGGATCAGTGCAGATAGTATTGTATATATAGTGTTGTGTATATAGTGTGTATATAGTATTGTGAGTGTATGTAGGGTCAGTGCAGATAGTATTGTGTATATAGTGTGTATATAGCATTCTGAGTGTATGTAGGGTCAGTGCAGATAGTATTGTATATATAGTGTTGTGTATATAGTGTGTATATAGTATTGTGAGTGTATGTAGGGTCAGTGCAGATAGTATTGTGTATATAGTGTGTATATAGTATTCTGAGTGTATGTAGGGTCAGTGCAGATAGTATTGTATATATAGTGTTGTGTATATAGTGTGTATATAGTATTGTGAGTGTATGTAGGGTCAGTGCAGATAGTATTGTATATATAGTGTTGTGTATATAGTGTGTATATAGTATTGTGAGTGTATGTAGGGTCAGTGCAGATAGTATTGTATATATAATGTGTATATAGTGTGTATTGATAGTATTGTATATATAGTGTGTATATAGTGTGAATATATAGTGTTGTGTATATAGTGTGTATATAGTATTGTGAGTGTATGTAGGATCAGTGCAGATAGTATTGTATATATAGTGTTGTGTATATAGTGTGTATATAGTATTCTGAGTGTATGTAGGGTCAGTGCAGATAGTATTGTATATATAGTGTGTATTGATAGTATTGTATATATAGTGTGTATATAGTGTGAATATATAGTGTTGTGTATATAGTGTGTATATAGTGTGTATTGATAGTATTGTATATATAGTGTGTATATAGTGTGAATATATAGTGTTGTGTATATAGTGTGTATATAGTATTGTGAGTGTATGTAGGGTCAGTGCAGATAGTATTGTATATATAGTGTGTATATAATATTGTGATTGTATGTAGGATCAGTGCAGATAGTATTGTATATATAGTGTTGTGTATATAGTGTGTATATAGTATTGTGAGTGTATGTAGGGTCAGTGCAGATAGTATTGTGTATATAGTGTGTATATAGCATTCTGAGTGTATGTAGGGTCAGTGCAGATAGTATTGTATATATAGTGTTGTGTATATAGTGTGTATATAGTATTGTGAGTGTATGTAGGGTCAGTGCAGATAGTATTGTGTATATAGTGTGTATATAGTATTCTGAGTGTATGTAGGGTCAGTGCAGATAGTATTGTATATATAGTGTTGTGTATATAGTGTGTATATAGTATTGTGAGTGTATGTAGGGTCAGTGCAGATAGTATTGTATATATAGTGTTGTGTATATAGTGTGTATATAGTATTGTGAGTGTATGTAGGGTCAGTGCAGATAGTATTGTATATATAATGTGTATATAGTGTGTATTGATAGTATTGTATATATAGTGTGTATATAGTGTGAATATATAGTGTTGTGTATATAGTGTGTATATAGTATTGTGAGTGTATGTCGGGTCAGTGCAGATAGTATTGTATATATAGTATTGTATATATAGTGTGTATATAGTGTGAATATATAGTATTGTATATATAGTGTGTATATAGTGTGAATATATAGTATTGTATATATAGTGTGTATATAGTATTGTGAGTGTATGTATGGTCAGTGCAGATAGTATTGTATATATAGTGTGTATATAGTATTCTGAGTATATGTAGGGTCAGTGCAGATAGTATTGTATATATAGTGTTGTGTATATAGTGTGTATATAGTATTGTGAGTGTATGTAGGGTCAGTGCAGATAGTATTGTATATATAGTGTGTATATAGTATTGTGAGTGTATGTAGGGTCAGTGCAGATAGTATTGTATATATAGTGTTGTGTATATAGTGTGTATATAGTATTCTGAGTGTATGTAGGGTCAGTGCAGATAGTATTGTATATATAGTGTTGTGTATATAGTGTGTATATAGTATTGTGAGTGTATGTAGGGTCAGTGCAGATAGTATTGTATATATAGTGTATATATAGTGTGAATATATAGTGTTGTGTATATAGTGTGTATATAGTATTGTGAGTGTATGTAGGGTCAGTGCAGATAGTATTGTATATATAGTGTGTATATAGTATTGTGAGTGTATGTAGGATCAGTGCAGATAGTGTTGTATATATAGTGTGTATATAGTATTGTGAGTGTATGTAGGGTCAGTGCAGATAGTGTTGTATATATAGTGTGTATATAGTATTGTGAGTGTATGTAGGGTCAGTGCAGATAGTATTGTATATATAGTGTGTATATAGTGTGTATATAGTGTGAATATATAGTGTTGTGTATATAGTGTGTATTGATAGTATTGTATATATAGTGTGTATATAGTGTGAATATATAGTATTGTATATATAGTGTGTATATAGTATTGTGAGTGTATGTAGGGTCAGTGCAGATAGTATTGTATATATAGTGTGTATATAGTATTGTGAGTGTATGTAGGGTCAGTGCAGATAGTATTGTGTATATAGTGTGTATATAGTATTGTGAGTGTATGTAGGGTCAGTGCAGATAGTATTGTATATATAGTGTGTATATAGTATTGTGAGTGTATGTAGGGTCAGTGTAGATAGTATTGTATATATAGTGTGTATATAGTGTGAATATATAGTATTGTATATATAGTGTGTATTTAGTATTGTGAGTGTATGTAGGGTCAGTGCAGATAGTATTGTATATATAGTGTGTATATAGTATTGTGAGTGTATGTAGGGTCAGTGCAGATAGTATTGTATATATAGTGTTGTGTATATAGTGTGTATATAGTATTGTGAGTGTAAGTAGGGTCAGTGCAGATAGTGTTGTGTATATAGTGTTGTGTATATAGTGTGTATATAGTATTCTGAGTGTATGTAGGGTCAGTGCAGATAGTGTTGTGTATATAGTGTTGTGTATATAGTGTGTATATAGTATTCTGAGTGTATGTAGGGTCAGTGCAGATAGTGTTGTGTATATAGTGTGTATATAGTATTGTGAGTGTATGTAGGGTCAGTGCAGATAGTATTGTATATATAGTATTGTATATATAGTGTGTATATAGTATTGTGTATATAGTATTGTGTATATAGTGTGTATATAGTATTGTGAGTGTATGTAGGGTCAGTGCAGATAGTATTGTATATATAGTGTTGTGTATATAGTGTGTATATAGTATTGTGAGTGTATGTAGGGTCAGTGCAGATAGTATTTTATATATAGTGTGTATATAGTATTGTGAGTGTATGTAGGGTCAGTGCAGACAGTATTGTATATATAGTGTTGTGTATATAGTGTGTATATAGTATTGTGAGTGTATGTGGGGTCAGTGCAGATAGTATTGTATATATAGTATTGTGTATATAGTGTGTATATAGTATTGTGAGTGTATGTAGGGTCAGTGCAGATAGTATTTAATATATAGTAATTTATATATAGTGTGTATATAGTATTCTGAGTGTATGTAGGATCAGTGCAGATAGTATTGTATATATAGTGTTGTGTATATAGTGTGTATATAGTGTGTATATAGTATTGTGAGTGTATGTAGGGTCAGTGCAGATAGTATTGTATATATAGTGTGTATATAGTATTGTGAGTGTATGTAGGGTCAGTGCAGATAGTATTGTATATATAGTGTTGTGTATATAGTGTGTATATAGTGTGTATATAGTATTGTGAGTGTATGTAGGGTCAGTGCAGATAGTATTGTATATATAGTGTTGTGTATATAGTGTGTATATAGTGTGTATATAGTATTGTGAGTGTATGTAGGGTCAGTGCAGATAGTATTGTATATATAGTGTTGTGTATATAGTGTGTATATAGTGTGTATATAGTATTGTGAGTGTATGTAGGGTCAGTGCAGATAGTATTGTGTATATAGTGTGTATATAGTATTGTGAGTGTATGTAGGATCAGTGCAGATAGTATTGTATATATAGTGTGTATATAGTATTCTGAGTGTATGTAGGGTCAGTGCAGATAGTATTGTATATATAGTGTGTATATAGTATTCTGAGTGTATGTAGGGTCAGTGCAGATAGTATTGTATATATAGTGTGTATATAGTGTGAATATATAGTGTTGTGTATATAGTGTGTATATAGTATTGTGAGTGTATGTAGGGTCAGTGCAGATAGTATTGTATATATAGTGTGTATATAGTATTGTGAGTGTATGTAGGGTCAGTGCAGATAGTATTGTATATATAGTGTGAATATATAGTGTTGTGTATATAGTGTGTATATAGTGTGTATTGATAGTATTGTATATATAGTGTATATATAGTGTGAATATATAGTGTTGTGTATATAGTGTGTATATAGTATTGTGAGTGTATGTAGGGTCAGTGCAGATAGTATTGTGTATATAGTGTGTATATAGTATTGTGAGTGTATGTAGGGTCAGTGCAGATAGTATTGTATATATAGTGTGTATATAGTATTGTGAGTGTATGTAGGGTCAGTGCAGATAGTGTTGTGTATATAGTGTGTATATAGTATTGTGAGTGTATGTAGGGTCAGTGCAGATAGTATTGTGTATATAGTGTGTATATAGTGTGTATTTAGTATTGTGAGTGTATGTAGGGTCAGTGCAGATAGTACAGGTAAACATTAATTAACTATTTATCAGTCTTATGACTATTTAGCAGGGTTAGAGTTGGGGTTACCAGAGTTCATAGGGGAAACATCACCATGTTAACAACTATTAACCATGCTGGTACTCCAGGCACTGCCCCCTAGGGGTGGGATGTGGGTACTGGAAATGGACTGTCTTACTGTGGTCGAAGCTCCAGGGTTTTCCCTAGGTACAGATCAGGATCAGCTTCCCCAACCTCAAGGTCATGGCAAGAAGGGATCCAGCCTTTGTCAAATTAACATCAAAAGGTGATATTTTTTAACATTTGAGCTAATCCTAACCCTTTTCCTAACCTTAACCTAATTCTCCTAACCTGCTAAGAAAAGTCAAAAAGGACGTTTATCTGAGAAAAGATGGATCCCTTTTAGCCATGACCCAACCCCAATCCTGTCCTCAACCACTTGTTGAGAAAAAGCAAAACTGACCCAAGATCAGCATCTAGGTGCAACTTCCCCCACATATCTACCTCTATTCTGTACCTAACAACATAGCATATTATTATAGACAGACAGACAGACAGACAGACAGACAGACAGACAGACAGACAGACAGACAGACAGACGCACAAACATTAAGAGTGTTTACTTATCAGACCCACATATATATCAAATATACTATAATATACTATATTCATATGCTTTTAGTACTCACACATGAATCATATCCTGTTTGCAGGTCATGTGTTGTTTTGAGCCAGCAGTAAAAACACACTGACAGGACAGTTCCTCTTATGGCCACTAGGTGGTAATCTGGTGTCACAGACGCAGGACTGTAGACTAGAAAGAATCATTGTCCCAATTTTATCTCTTTTCTCCTGAAGTGTGCACTTGTTCACTTCCCTTCACTGAAATGACTGGTTTACTAAATATAGTGGAAAACCCCACTTGATAACAAAAGGTGTCCTCTGAGTGGAACGGTGTGACAAACAGTACCTCCTCTCCTCTCCTCTCCTCTTCTCCCCCCTCTCCTCTCCTCTCCTCTCCTCTCCTCTCCTCTCCTCTCCTCTCCTCTCCTCTCCTCTTCTCCCCCTCTCCTCTCCTCTCCTCTCCTCTCCTCTCCTCTCCTCTCCTCTCCTCTCCTCTCCTCTCCCTCTCCTCTTCTCCCCCCTCTCCTCTTCTCCCCCCTCTCCTCTTCTCCCCCCTCTCCTCTTCTCCCTCCTCTCCTCTCCTCTCCTCTCCTCTCCTCTCCTCTCCTCTCCTCTCCTCTCCTCTTCTCCCTCTCCTCTTCTCTCCTCTCCTCTCATCTCCTCTCCCTCTCCTCTTATCCCCCCTCTCCTCTTCTCCCCCCTCTCCTCCTCTCCTCTCCTCTCCTCTCCTCTCCTCTCCTCTCCTCTCTCCTCTCCTCTCCTCTTCTCCCCCCTCTCCTCTTCTCTCGTCTCCTCTTCATCTTTTTTGTCACTGACTTCTCACCAGTGATGTCATCATGACCAGTAACCTGTTCCTCTCTTGGCCCAGTTCAGCCTGACCCTGACATACAGCATCAGGCCTGTTGAGTTGACTTGGGTAAAAGACCTCTAGCTTCTACACCACATCCCCCCTTCTCCTGCTCTAACATGAGACCTCATCAGTACTCATTTTGGGTGCTGGTACTGTTTATATTTAGGTGCTGGAACATTAAGCCAATATTCTATAAGAGGTGAACTCAAGCAGTAGAAAGTTAGAGGTGATATTATAGGACACACTATGTGTAACTTTGCTGCTCTATCAGCAGTTTCCTGTGGAGTTTTTCTAATGTCAGTGTTTCCTGTAGCTAGGTGGGTTTAACCACTGATCTTGTCTGCTTAAAAGTGGGTCACATATAAGTAAGGAAGTAATGAGCTAGAAGTCATATAGTCTAGCAGTATTTCTCACTCTTCAGTCCTCTCTTCATGACAGTAGACTTGTTTCGCTCAGTGGAGCCCCAGTTAGAGACAGATATGATACCTGCAGTGGTACTGATGACCCTGTTGTGGAGCAGAGGTAGGATGCTGTTATAATGATATACACTTGTGACAGTTACTGAGATATGATTTGATATTGTAAGATATATTATAATTTGCAGGGTTAGTAAAATAACATGCAACTGGAAGCAGACAGTAAATATCTGTCTCAAAGCAGGACAATGATGTGATCACCTGTAAATGTACTTTACTGTAGTCTAACTGTCCATCTTGGGACAGGCACTAATGTCAGTTAACTTGTGATGGTGTCATGTATCTGACTGTTGTATATTCAGTGTGTCGATGATTGATTGTATCTGTCTCTATGTAAATGAATGAGAGTATATATTATGTATTATATATTATATTGGTGTTATGTTAGAGTAGGAGAAGGGAGGGGTGTAGATGCTAGAGGTCTATTAGCTGAGTCAAGATCAACAGGTCCAACACTATGAGAGAGAGAGAGAACGAAATAGAATATGCGCGAGAGAAAGAAAGAGAGATGAGCAGCGTGAGAGAGAGGAGAGGGGAGGAATGAGGTGAGCAGAGGAGAGAGAAGTGGAGGGGACAGAGGAGGGGAGGGGACAGAGGAGGGGAGGGGAGAGAGGGGGTATGGGTGAGAAAAGGGGAGTGGAGAGAGATTTGTGGAGGAGAGAGAATGAGAGAGAAGGGGAGGGGATATTTGTGGAGGAGAGAGAAAGTGTCAATCAAGGGCAACACTAAGACCTTCTCAGCCAGCTGACTCCACTAGGGCCCTCTCAGCCAGCCGGCTCCACTAGGGCCCTCTCAACCAGCTGGCTCCTATCGGGCCCTCTCAACCAGCTGGCTCCACTAGGGCCCTCTCAACCAGCTGGCTCCACTAAGGCCCTCTGAACCAGCTGGTTCCACTAGGGCCCTCTCAACCAGCTGGCTCCTATAGGGCCCTCTCAACCAGCTGGATCCACTAGGGAACTCTTAGCCAGCTGGCTCCACTAAGGCCCTCTCAGCCAGCCGGCTCCACTAAGGCCCTCTCAGTCAGCCGGCTCCACTAAGGCCCTCTCAGTCAGCTGGCTCCACTTAGAACCTCTCAGTCAGGCAGTTCCACTAAGGCCCTCTCAGTCAGCCGGCTCCACTAAGGCCCTCTCAGTCAGCTGGCTCCACTAAGGCCCTCTCAACAAGCCAGCTCCAATAGGGCCCTCTCAAACAGCTGTCTCCACTAGGGCCCTCTCAGCAAGCTGGCTCCACTAAGGCCCTCTCAACCAGCCGGCTCCACTAAGGCCCTCTCAGTCAGCCGGCTCCACTAAGGCCCTCTCAGTCAGCCGGCTCCACTAAGGACCTCTCAGCCAGCTGGCTCCACTAAGGCCCTCTCAACCAGCTGGCTCCACTAGGGCCCTCTCAACCATATGGCTCCACTAGGGACCTCTCAGCCAGCTGGCTCCACTAGGGCCCTCTCAACCAGCTGGCTCCACTAAGGCCCTCTCAACCACCTGGCTCCACTAGGGCCCTCTCAACCACCTGGCTCCACCAGGGCCCTCTCAGCCAGCTGACTCCACTAAGTTCCTCTCATACAGCCGGCTCCACTAAGGCCCTGTCAGTCAGCCGGCTCCACTAAGGCCCTCTCAGTCAGCCGGCTCCACTAAGGCCCTCTCAACCACCCGGCTCCACTAAGGCCCTCTCAATCAGCCGGCTCCACTAAGGCCCTCTCAGTCAGTCGGCTCCACGAAGGCCCTCTCAACCATCTGGCTCCACTAGGGCCCTCTCAACCAGCCCGGCTCCACTAGGGCCCTCTCAACCATCTGGCTCCACTAGGGCCCTCTCAACCAGCCGGCTCCACTAGGGCCCTCTCAGTCAGCTGGCTCCACTAAGGCCCTCTCAACCAGCCGGCTCCACTAAGGCCCTCTCAACCAGCCGGCTCCACTAAGGCCCTCTCAGTCAGCCGGCTCCACTAGGGCCCTCTCAGTCATCTGGCTCCACTAGGGCCCTCTCAACCAGCTTGCTCCACTAGGGCCCTCTCAACCAGCCGGCACCACTAGGGCCCTCTCAAGCAGCTGGCTCCACTAGGGCCCTCTCAACCAGCCGGCTCCACTAGGGCCCTCTCAACCAGCCGGCTCCCACTAGGGCCCTCTCAACCGGCCAGCTCCTCTAGGGCCCTCTCAACCAGCCGGCTCCACTAGGTCCCCCTCAACCAGCCGGCTCCACTAGGGCCCTCTCAACCAGCCGGCTCCACTAAGGCCCTCTCAACCAGCCGGCTCCCACTAGGGCCCTCTCAACCGGCCAGCTCCTCTAGGGCCCTCTCAACCAGCCGGCTCCACTAGGTCCCCCTCAACCAGCCGGCTCCACTAGGGCCCTCTCAACCAGCTGTCTCCACTAAGGTCCTCTCAGTCAGCTGGTGTGTGTAGGAGCGCGTGAGCTGTGTGGACAAAAAGTAGAAGTACAAATGTCAAGGGAAATGAACTAAAGTGATAAATCTAGTCCTAGGTTTTATTTACTGTGGGATTTGTTCTCCACTGGTTACCCTGTTCTCTTCACAACAGGTCACACATTCTGCTGACATGATTACACACTGTGGTATTTTACCTAACAGATACAGGAGCTTGTCAAGATTATATTTGTTTTCAAATTATTTTGGGGTCTTTGTAATCTGAGGGAAATATGTGTCTCTTATATCGTTGTACATTTGTCAGGAGGTTAGGAAGAACAGCTCAGTATCCAACTCATTTTGTGGGCAGTGGGCACATAGCCTGTCTTCTCTCTGCCTACCTCTCTCAATAGCAAGGCTATGCTCACTGAGTCTGTCAATTGTCCATTTTTTTTCCCGTTTTTTCTCAGTCACGGTGGTCAGATAGTTTGCCATCGTTTATCTATGTTTGGTTATAATTTGTTTGGGCCAGACTGTCTGAGTTCTGTCCTGAGGCTTTGTTGGGTTAGTAGTGGTTTGTGAACTAAGCTTCAGGACCAGCTGGATGAAGGGACTTTTCTCTATGTTCATCTCTTGGTATTTCAGTGCTGCTCTCTTGTTTTTATGTGGTTATAGACATTGAAGACTTGTTTCTGGATATTAATTAGTGATGGATGTTAATTAGTGATTGATATTAATTAGTGATGGGTATTAATTAGTGATGGATATTAATTAGTGATGGATATTAATTAGTGATGGATGTTAATTAGTGATGGATATTAATTAGTGATGGATATTAATTAGTGATGGATATTAATTAGTGATGGATATTAATTAGTGATGGATATTGGTCTAATTCTGTCCTACATTATTTGGGCCTTTTTCTTTGTACTCTAAGAATGTTTATGCAGATAGTACATAAATAACTCAACTCTCTCCCTGACCCCCACCAGTCTAGTACATAACTCAACTCTCTCCCCGACCCCCACCAGTCTAGTACATAACTCAACTCTCTGCCTGACCCCCACCAGTCTAGTACATGACTCAACTCTCTCCCTGACCCCCACCAGTCTAGTACATAACTCAACTCTCTCCCTGACCCCCACCAGTCTAGTACATAACTCAACTCTCTCCCTGACCCCCACCAGTCTAGTACATAACTCAATTCTCTCCCTGACCCCCATCAGTCTAGTACATAACTCAACTCTCTGCCTGACCCCCAACAGTCTAGTACATAACTCAACTCTCTCCCTGACCCCCACCAGTCTAGTACATAACTCAACTCTCTCCCTGACCCTCACCAGTCTAGTACATAACTCAACTCTCTCCCTGACCCCCACCAGTCTAGTACATCACTCAACTCTCTCCCTGACCCCCACCAGTCTAGTACATCACTCAACTCTCTCCCTGACCCCCACCAGTCTAGTACATAACTCAACTCTCTCCCTGACCCCCACCAGTCTGGTACATAACTCAACTCTCTCCCTGACCCCCACCAGTCTAGTACATAACTCAACTCTCTCCCTGACCCCCCCCCCCAGTCTGGTACACAACTCAACTCTCTCCCTGACCCCCACCAGTCTGGTACATAACTCAACTCTCTCTCTGACCCCCACCAGTCTAGTACATAACTCAACTCTCTCCCTGACCCTCACCAGTCTAGTACATAACTCAACTCTCTCCCTGACCCCCACCAGTCTAGTACATCACTCAACTCTCTCCCTGACACCCACCAGTCTAGTACATATCTCAACTCTCTCCCTGACCCCCACCAGTCTAGTACATCACTCAACTCTCTCCCTGACCCCCACCAGTCTAGTACATAACTCAACTCTCTCCCTTACCCCCACTAGTCTGGTACATAACTCAACTCTCTCCCTGACCCCTACCAGTCTAGTACATAACTCAACTCTCTCCCTGACCCCCGCCAGTCTAGTACATAACTCAACTCTCTCCCTGACCCCCACCAGTCTGGTACTTAACTCAACTCTCTCCCTGACCCCTACCAGTCTAGTACATAACTCAACTCTCTCCCTGACCCCCACCAGTCTAGTGCATAACTCAACTCTCTCTCTGACCCCCACCAGTCTAGTACATAACTCAACTCTCTCCCTGACCCCCACCAGTCTAGTACATAACTCAACTCTCTCCCTGACCCCCACCAGTCTAGTACATAACTCAACTCTCTCCCTGACCCCCACCAGTCTAGTACATAACTCAACTCTCTCCCTGACCCCCACCAGTCTAGTACATAACTCAACTCTCTCTCCAGTCCCCACCAGTCTAGTACATAACTCAACTCTCTCCCTGACCCCCACCAGTCTAGTACATAACTCAACTCTCTCTACAGTCCCCACCAGTCTAGTACATAACTCAACTCTCTCCCTGACCCCCACCAGTCTAGTACATAACTCAACTCTCTCCCTGACCCCCACCAGTCTAGTACATAACTCAACTCTCTCCAACACAATTTCATTCCTACCTTTTGTTTGTTTTCATCCCAAGGGAAAGGTTTGGAAACACCTGCACATACATTAACATAGAAACAGCACAATTCATCTCATATGACCTAGTAGAACTGTAGAGCTGTTTAACATCCACACAATATACACTACATTACATCCTCCATATAATTCATCTCATATGACCTAGTAGAACTGTAGAGCTGTTTAACATCCACACAATATACACTACATTACATCCTCCATATAATTCATCTCATATGACCTAGTAGAACTGTAGAGCTCTTTAACATCCACACAATATACACTACATTACATCCTCCATATAATTCATCTCATATGACCTGGTAGAACTGTAGAGCTCTTTAACATCCACACAATATAGCTGGGTCTCCCTGTTCTGTCCCTATGTGTCCACTGCCCTGCAGAGCCCCAACCCAACACATCCCACTCAGCTTTAGGGTGTGAGTGAAACATTAATTATTGGTTTCAGGTGTATTAGGTCAAGGCCAGAGTGACAACCCACAGGACAGCAGACCCCCAGGGCAGGACTGAACAACCCAGCAGCTATTGAAAACAGGAAGTGGGCATCTTTTCAATACAGACTCCTTTTGTTGTACTGTTTTCAATATAAGACATCCAGACCTTATTCAAGTTGTCCAGTAAACCCTTATAAGAGGTGAACTCAAGCAGTAGAAAGTTAGAGGTGATATTATAGCACACACTATATGTGTAACTTTGCTGCTCTGCCAGCAGTTTCCTGTGGAGTTTTTCTAATGTCAGTGTTTCCTGTTGTTATGTGGGTTTAACTGATCTTATCTGCCTAAAAGTTTGTCACGTCATAGATGTGACCTGAGTCAAACTCAACAGGCCTGATGCTATATGTCAGGAAGAGAGAGAGAACGAGAGAGAGAGAGAGAGAGGGGAGGGGGTAGTGGAGAGAGAGAGGAGGGGAGGGGACAGAGGAGAGAGTAGTGGAGAGAGAGAGGAGGGGAGGGGACAGATGAGAGAGTAGTGGAGAGAGAGAGGAGGGGAGGAGAGGAGAGAGTAGTGGAGAAAGAGAGGAGGGGATGGGACAGAAGAGAGAGTAGTGGAGAGAGAGAGGAGAGGAGGGACAGAGGAGAGAGTAGTGGAGAGAGAGAGGAGGGGAGGGGACAGAGGAGAGAGTAGTGGAGAGAGAGAGGAGGGGAGGCCAGAGGAGAGAGTAGTGGAGAGAGAGAGGAGAGGAGGGACAGAGGAGAGAGTAGTGGAGAGAGAGAGGAGGGGAGGGCAGAGGAGAGAGTAGTGGAGAAAGAGAGGAGGGGATGGGACAGAAGAGAGAGTAGTGGAGAGAGAGAGGAGAGGAGGGACAGAGGAGAGAGTAGTGGAGAAAGGGAGTAGAGGAGGGGACAGAGGAGAGGGTAGTGGTTTGTCGACCAATCACGTTCACGTTGTCATGCTGCGTCACGCGGTTGCTAAACCAATCACCACGAAATCCCTTCTCAAAGTCAGTGTACTTCATGTCGAGAAACTGCCTGTTTTCATCAAAAGTACGTTCTGTCACGATTCCAAAGCTATACGATACTACAGACAGCAAGTTCATTATCTCACATCTCCGAAAATATCTGGAATGTTGTACTTCTTGTTGACAAAACTCATGATAATGTTGTGTTTTTGATCTAGAGCCCAATAGACCCATTCAAGCCTTAAAAGAGCGCTCTCCTTGTCCCAGAATCACCCAGAATTCACCGCACCGCCTATTGAGGTAGCAAGGGCAACGTTTCCCATCTCCTCAACAGTATTTCTGAAGTTGTGAATGTTAGATTCCACTCTGGGAGACACATCGATCTGAAGGTTGAATATGGTGAGATTGTAGACTCCTAAATTGATAGTACAGTTTGTTTAGGTGATTTAACAGCTACCTCACATGCTGATATTGTCTTTGGTATTATTGTGTGTAGATACACTTAGCTAGCCAGGTAGCCAGCCAGCCCGCCCACACAGAGAGCATTGCATTGTGGATGTTGTAGTCGACTTGAGCTGCAACAGATTTCCTCAACGATGTTCCATCTTGTTACAGACCTTATTAAAAGTGTTCATTAAAACAAATCAGCATGTTTGTTGGATGGATTCAGTGTAGATGTTCTGCTGTGTATCGAGGTGTTTATATGAAAGTGGTAGATTTGTAATTCTTTACAAGAGAAAGTTCTGGATTACTTTTCTTTGGGTGACCTCAGTCTTTGACGATTCAGCTACTTTGTTCACAGTCCTACTGTAATGTTCTGGGTGTAGCTGATGCAGAGGAGTCAGGACAGTAGAGATGAGTAACACATGTAACTTTACTCAAATATTCCAATAACGTGTCGTAAATACCGAGCCCACAGTAACAGACCAAACATACATAAAACAATCCCGCACAAAAACCATGGGGAAAACAGAGGGTTTAATAATGAACATGTCATTTGGAATTGGAACCAGGCGTGTAAAACAAAGACAAAACAAATGGAAAATGAAAAGTGGATCAGCGATGGCTAGAAGGCCGGTGACGTCGCTGCCCGAACAAGGAGCGGGACCGACTTCTGTGGAAGTTGTAACAGTACCCCCCCTTGACGCGCAGGGCGATCCGGATGGAGACGGTGGAACTCCCGCAGCAACGAAGGGTCCAAAACGTCCTCCACCGACACCCAGCATCTCTCCTCCGGACCGTACCCCTCCCACTCCACGAGGTACTGAAGGCCTTTCGCCCGATGCCTCGAGTCCATTATGGCTCAAACAGCATACGCCGGGGCCCCCTCGATGTCCAGAGGGGGTGGAGGAACCACCTGCACCACAGACTCCTGGAGTGGACCAGCCACCACCGGCCTGAGGAGAGACACATTAAACGAGGGGTTAATACGGTAATCGGAGGGAAGCTGTAACCTGTAGCAAACCTCATTCAGTCTCCTCAGGACTTTGAACCGCGGGCCCAGCTTCCGGCAGGGCAGGCAGAGGGGCAGGTTTCGGGTCAAGAGCCAGACCAGTGAAAACCCGATGGCGGAGGTGAAAACCAGAGGTATGGCTGACCGAGACCCCCAGACGTTCCATAAACGCCCTCCAGACCCTTGACGTGAACTGGGGACCTCGATCAGACACTACATCCTCTGGCACCCCATAGTGCCGGAAGACGTGTGTAAACAGGGCCTCCTCAGTCTGTAGGGCCGTAGGGAGACTGGGAAAAGGATGGAGACGGCAGGACTTAGAGAACTGATCCACAACGACCAGGACCGTGAGGGAGGAAGATCCGTGAGGAAGTCCACAGACAGGTGAGACCACGGTCATTGAGGAATGGCTAAGGACTGTGGGCTCTGTACGTAACGCCCCCTCAATGTCCACGTCCAGCTCCCACACTACCGGTGCCACCAGGCAAGAGGCCGGAAGTTCGGGAGTGTGATCTATGGACCGCTCCTCTGATCTATGATCAGTGATCTATGGACCGCTCCGTCTCCTCGCTGCCCGGATGTACTCCAGATTGCGGTGGTCAGTCCAGATGAGAAAAGGGTGTTTAGCCCCCTCAAGCCAATGCCTCCACACCTTCAGAGCCTTGACAACAGCCAACAGCTCCCGGTCCCCCACATCATAGTTTCGCTCCGCCGGACTGAGCTTCTTCGAAAAGAAAGTACAGGGGCGGAGCTTTAGTGGCGTACCCGAGCGCTGAGGGAGCACGGCTCCTTTCCCAGATCCGGATGAGCCAGCAGGGGAGCCGAGGTCAACAGAGCCCTCAGGTGACCAAAAGCCCTGTCCGCCTCAGCCGTCCACTGCAGTCGCACCGGTCCCCCCTTCAGCAGTGAGGTAATGGGAGTCGCTACCTGACCAAAGCCCTGGATAAACCTCCGGTAGTAGTTGGCTACCTGACCAAAGCCCGGATAAACCTCCGGTAGTAGTTGGCTACCTGACCAAAGCCCCGGATAAACCTCCGGTAGTAGTTGGCAACCTGACCAAAGCCCCGGATAAACCTCCGGTAGTAGTTGGCTACCTGACCAAAGCCCTGGATAAACCTCCGGTAGTAGTTGGCTACCTGACCAAAGCCCTGGATAAACCTCCGGTAGTAGTTGGCTACCTGACCAAAGCCCTGGATAAACCTCCGGTAGTAGTTGGCTACCTGACCAAAGCACCGGATAAACCTCCGGTAGTAGTTGGCTACCTGACCAAAGCCCTGGATAAACCTCCGGTAGTAGTTGGCTACCTGACCAAAGCCCCGAATAAACCTCCGGTAGTAGTTGGCAAACCATAGAAACCGCTGCACCTCCTTTACCTTCGTGGGAGTCGGCCAATTACGCACAGCTGAAATGCAGTCACTCTCCATCTCCACCCCTGAAGTGGAAATGCAGTCACTCTCCAGGAGACAGACTGTTAGAAGAACAGACATTTCTCAGCCTTGACGTACAGGTCAGGCTCCAACAGTCGACCAAGTACCATGTGCACCAGGGACACACACTTGGCGCGTGTAGCGTAGTACATCAGAATGTGGTCGATATATACACCACTACACCCTGCCCGTGCAGGTCCCGGAAAATCTCGTCTACAAAGGCCTGGAAGACATCAACCCGTACGGCATGACGAGGTACTCATAGTGCCCTGAGGTGGTACTAAATGACGTCTTCCACTCGTCCCCCTCCCAGATACGCACCAGGTTGTAAGCGCTCCTGAGATCCAATTTTGTGAAGAAGCCCTGTGCATTGACTCTATCGCACTGGATATGAGAGGCAGCAGGTAGCAGCAGGCAATATCAGTGTGAACACATCTGATTGGACTAGATCCATGTTGCGGTGAGACACGTCTGATTGGACTAGATCCATGTTGAGGTGAGACACGTCTGATTGGACTAGATCCATGTTGAGGTGAGACACGTCTGATTGGACTAGATCCATGTTGAGGTGAGACACGTCTGATTGGACTAGATCCATGTTGAGGTGAGACACGTCTGATTGGACTACATCCATGTTGAGGTGAGGCACGTCTGATTGGACTAGATCCATGTTGAGGTGAGACATGTCTGAGTGGACTAGATCCATGTTGAGGTGAGACACGTCTGATTGGACTAGATCCATGTTGAGGTGAGACATGTCTGATTGGACTAGATCCATGTTGAGGTGAGACATGTCTGATTGGACTAGATCCATGTTGAGGTGAGACCATTCCATGTCTTTATTGGTTTGTGTGAGAAGGCAGTTTGGGAGAAGGTGGTGGACCGTTTGAGGAGTCTACAGTTCCCCTGGTGGAGGTTCTTGGAACACTGATATTTAAGTCTGAGGTTGATGAAAACAAATTTGGTGCAGCAATGTTGTGTGTTATCTTGAATACCAGGCAGATGTTGGAGTACAGAATGAAATGGAGAGGGGAGGGGAGGAGAGGAGAGGGGGAGTAGAGGAGAGGAGAAGGGGAGGAGAGGAGAAGTGGGGGGGAGTAGAGGAGAGGAGAAGGGGAGGAGAGGAGAAGTGGGGGGGAGTAGAGGAGAGGAGAATTGGAGGAGAGGAGAAGAGAAGGGGAGAAGGGCAGAGGGGGATAAGAGGGGGGAGAAGAGGAGAGGGGGAGATGAGGGGGAAGATAGGGGCAGAAGAGTAGATGATAGGCAGAATAGGACAAGAGAGGGGGAGAAGAGGAGAAGAGAGGGGAGAAGAGGAGAAGAGAGGGGGAGAGGGGGAAAAGAGAGGGGGAGAAGAGGAGAAGAGAGGGGGAGAAGAGGAGAAGAGAGGGGGAGAAGAGGAGAAGAGAGGGGAGAAGAGGACAAGAGAGGGGGAGAAGAGAAGAGAGGGGAGAAGAGGACAAGAGAGGGGGAGAGGGGGAAAAGAGAGGGGGAGAAGAGGAGAAGAGAGGGGGAGAAGAGGAGAAGAGAGGGGGAGAAGAGGAGAAGAGAGGGGAGAAGAGGACAAGAGAGGGGGAGAGGGGGAAAAGAGAGGGGGAGAAGAGGAGAAGAGAGGGGGAGAAGAGGAGAAGAGAGGGGGAGAAGAGGAGAAGAGAGGGGAGAAGAGGACAAGAGAGGGGGAGAAGAGGAGAAGAGAGGGGAGAAGAGGACAAGAGAGGGGGAGAGGGGGAAAAGAGAGGGGGAGAAGAGGAGAAGAGAGGGGGAGAAGAGGAGAAGAGAGGGGGAGAAGAGGAGAAGAGAGGGGAGAAGAGGACAAGAGAGGGGGAGAAGGGGGGAAACAGGAAAGGGGGAGAAGAGGAGAAGAGAGGGGAGGGGAGGGGAAGAAGAGAGAGGGGGAGAAGAGGAGAGAGGGGAGAGGAGGGGGAGGGGGAGAAGAGGAGAAGAGAGGGAGAAGAGGGGAGGGGAGAAGACGAGAAGAGAGGGGAGGGGAGAAGACGAGAAGAGAGGGGAGGGGAGAAGACGAGAGAGGGAGAAGAGAAGAGGAGAAGAGGAGAAGGGGGAGTGGAGAAGACGAGAGAGGGAGAAGAGAAGAGGAGAAGGGGAGAAGAGGAGAAGAGATGGGGAGAAGAGGAGAAGAGAGGGGAGAAGAGGAGAAGAGAGAGGGGAGGGGAAGGGAGGGGAGGGGAAGAAGAGGAGAGGGGGAGGAGAGGAGAAAGGGAGAAGGTGGAGAAGAGGAGAAGAGAGGGGGAGAAGAGGAGAACAGAGAGGGAGAAGGGAAGAAGAGGAAAGGGAGAGAAGCGGAAAGGGGGAGAAGAGGACAGGGGGATGGCAGGGGAAGAAGAGGAGAGGGGGAGAAGGGGGAGGAGAGGAGGGAGGGGAAGAAGAAGAGAGGGGGAGAAGAGGAGAAGAGAGACTGGGAGAAAAGGAGAGGGGAGGGGGAGAAGAGGGGAGGGGTAGGAGAAGAGAGACTGGTAAATGAGTAGAGGAGAATAGAGGGTCAGAAGAGGAGAGGGGGAGAAAAAGAGAAGATAGGGAGAGAAGAGTAGAGGGGGAGAAGAGGAGAGTGGGAGAAGAGTAGAGGGGGGAGTTGAGGAGAAGAGAGGGAGAGAAGGGAGAAGAGAGGTGGTGAAAAGGAGGAGGGGGGAGAAGGGGGAGAAGGGGAGAGGGGGAGAAGATGAAAAGAGAGGGGGAGAAGGGAGAGAAGAGGAGAGGGGGGAGAAGGGGGAGAAAAGAGGGTGAGAAGGGGGAGAAGATGAAGAGAGAGGGGGAGAAGGGGGAGCAGAGGAGAGGGGGGAGAAGGGGGAGAAGAGAGGGGGAGAAGGGGGAGAAGAGAGGGGAGAAGAGGGGAAGAGAGGGGGAGAAGAGGGGAAGAGAGGGGGAGATGGGGAGAAGAGTAGAGGTGGGAGGAGAGGGGAGGAGTTCATTAACTCAATTCTACTGACAATGTTTGTCTATGGAGATTGCATGGCTGAGTGCTTGATTTTATACATCTGTTAGAAGGGGTGTGGCTGAAATAGAATCCACTAATTTGAAGGGGTGTCCACATACTTTTGTATTTATAGTGTATGTACACATGGGTGTTGTTGCACCATACCAACGATAAGCCTGTCTTCCCCATCACATCATGAAAGGTCATGTTGATGTTCATTTAACCTCTGTCTCTCTCTTCCTCTGACTCCTCCCTTTCTCCTTGGTTTCTCTCGGTCTCTGTCTCTCTCTATCTCTCTGTCTCTCTCTTTCTCCTCAGATCTCCAGGCTCAAAGCGTCAGTCCACCAGGTAGGTAGAGTATAAATCTACAGTGATTATAGCAGTTCAATATTAGTCAACTTTATTATCCCACATGGAGAAATTCACGTGTCCATACAAACCATTCTAAACCCCAATAACAAGTAGTGTTTTATGGAACTACTAATACTTGTCAACCACAAAACTTTACTGCTGTTAGAATAACATAATTACTGTCATCATTTGTCCTCACCACTGTGTTTTCCTCTCTGCTGTTTACAGCTGAACAATCAGTCAGACTGGTGGATGGGACCACTTCCTGTTCTGGGACAGTGGAAGTCTTCTACAGAGGAAAGTGGTTGAGTCTATGTCCTGGGTGGTGGAGAATGAAAGAGGCCAAGGTTGTGTGTAGAGAGCTGGACTGTGGGAATCCTGTAGCTGAATCTGGAGTTCTGATTGAAGATGGAAGAAGAGGAGTCAGACTGGGTGGTTGCAGGGGAGATGAGTCTTCTATTAGATGGTGTGGCATCAGAAGAGGAGGAGGACCTGGTGTCTGTGATGGTGGATATTATCATCATGTGACCTGTTCAGGTAAGAGACTGGTCATATTGAGAGATTTATTTATACATTATACAATATTACCATGTATCATGTTTTATGTGTTTTTATTTCATTTAAATAGAGGGAGAGATGTCAGATGTATTTAAACATTATATTTGTGTTTGTCATATTGGTTTATGGGAGATGTTCATGGGCAGATCATTGTAGTTCAGATGGTACTGAAGTGAAGCTGCCTGATGGATGTCCAGCTGTTTATTTTCTATAAAGTGAAGTGAACTTATTCCTGTCTCCTGCCTGCATTATTCCCAACCTGATCCTGAGTGACTAAGAACCCATTTCTACCTCTTACAGTATCAAACATAGCAAACTACAATCTTTTATCCAACATATTTGTGTTTAGTCCTTGACAGTGTCATCAACAAAACTGATTGAATGTTCAACCAACTCTTTTTCTCCAGACTCTGTGCGGCTTGTGGATGGAGCTGGTCTCTGCTCTGGGAGAGTGGAGGTGAAGTCCAATCAGTCCTGGGCCTCAGTGTGTGAAGCTGACTTTGACCGGCAGGATGCAGAGGTAGTCTGTAGGGATGTTGGCTGTGGGGCTCCTGCAGCTCTACAGGGGGGGCTCTATGGAGAAGGTGAGGGTCAGACCTGGGATAAAGAGTTCCAGTGTAAAGGCAATGAGTCCCTTCTCCTGGACTGTGACACCTCAGACAGAGAGAACAACACCTGCCTACCTGGTAATGCTGTTGGACTCACCTGCTCAGGTAAGAAACAGTTTGTCACTCAGTCAACATTGTTTCTCACCTGGAGTGAAGAATATGAGAGACAATATAGGTGTGTTTTAGTGAGAAAATAGTAAGATTACTGTCTCTCTCTTTTCTTTTCTCAGAGCCTGATGATGTGAGGCTGGTGGGAGGAGACAGTCGCTGTGCTGGTGGAGTGGAGTGGTACGACCAGGGAGAGTGGAGGACTGTGGGAGCTGACGACAGGAACCAGAGGGATGTAGCTGCAGTAGTGTGTAGACAGCTGGGTTGTGGCTCCGCTGTTTCAGTACTACCTGGAAACACCACTATAGGGATTAGAGTTTCCTGTTCTGGGTCTGAGTCTTCACTGAGGGAGTGTGGAAGATCAGATGATCTCCTTCCTGGACTCACAGTGATCTGCTCAGGTAATAACAACATATTATAATTATATTCAACTGATTTCCTTCATTCATACAACTTCCTCTGCACCTCTCATGATGACTGTTTAACTTGTCAGTCTGCTTTACTAAATAGATCACTCAGTCAAGTAGGAATCAAATACAACTTAAATATCCCAGAATGCTTTTGTATGTGAGTGTTATCTCAGTGAACGTCTCTACTCACTACCACTGTCACATGTCATGTTATTGTCACATCTAAATGAGGAAAGTAGTTGAGGAGCTACGTTTTCTTTTTCTCTCCTCTTGTTCCAGATGTCCTGCTTCAGCCTGATATCAACATATGTTGTCTCAGTGACTGTAGGCCCACTACTCATGTTGCCCTGTGAGGGAGGGTGGCTGGCACTGTTACATGCTGATGTTATTGTCATATCTATAGGAAACTTGTTGAAGAGGTTTGTCTTGTTCTCTTTTATTGTTACAGATCTCCTGGTCCAGCCTGATATCTTCCTGACTGACTCAATGGGAGGGGTCTCCAGGGGCCACCAGGGGCCCGAGATGTTCAGGGGCTACAACTTCACCATCACCTGCTCCACTCAGCCACAGTACCCAGGAGGCTTCTTCCTCCTCACGTTCACCGGCTCCAACAGAACCCAGATCCAGCAAGCTGTCAATCACTCTGCTGCCTTCCTCTTCCCTGCTGCAGATGACTCCCACCAAGGGAACTACAGCTGTGTTTATGACAATTATGTTTTCTCTCATAACTTCTCCTCTGAGAGTGAGCTCCTCTCCCTCGCCATCACAGGTAACTGAACATGAACCAGACTTATAACTTTGTCATTGACAGATTTCCCACAGATCTATGTGATGATGATCAGTCCCCTCATCAAAGGTGTTTCTGTTTGCAGCCTCTCCTCTGCCAGCCTTCATCATCAGACACGTTGTAGTGCTGCTGATCCTACTGACAGCCATCACCACCTCTTACCTGTACTACAAGGTAAAGACATTTACTCAGATGTTACAAGTCATTTAAACTAGAGGGAGAGGGTGAGGGGGGGAGTGAATGGAGATACTAGAGAGTAAATGTCTGACTGTTGGTGCTGTGTCTCCCTAGCCCACCAGGAGACAGAAGAGAGTGAACAGGGTGAGCAGCATGGATCTTTATGTCAATGCCATGGAGATGGTCTCTCTGAGCTCCAGAGCTGAAGCTGGACCGGGAGAGGAGAGAGCAGCCCAGGGGACGGAGTAGGAGTAGAATTAATCTGACCCTACATGCTGATTTTAGGTCAGTTTTGTGTTTTAAATCGAAGGTCAGCAGTGGACTGGTGTTTAAAATGTGGTGACAAACCTGAAGTGGTTCTAATTTTAATAACAAGTTCAGAATTAGTTTCTCTTTCTAGAACCTTGGAAGAAATCTAAAAGGAGTGACTGCAACCACCATTATTCATTTAGTTTGGTTTTTACCACCAGAAAAACATGGGGTTCTGGGTAACATGGGGTTTTGGTAACATGGGGTTTTGGCAACATGGGGTTTTGGCAACATGGGGTTTTGGGTAACATGGGGTTTGGGTAACATGGGGTTTGGGTAACATGGGGGTTTGGTAACATGGGGGTTTGGTAACATGGGGTACTGGGTAACATGGGGTAACATGGGGTTTTGGGTAACATGGGGTAACATGGGGTTTGGGTAACATGGGGGTTTGGGTAACATGGGGGTTTGGTAACATGGGGGTTTGGGTAACATGGGGGTTTGGGTAACATGGGGTTTTGGGTAACATGGGGGTTTGGGTAACATGGGGTTTTGGGTAACATGGGGTTTTGGTAACATGGGGTTTGGGTAACATGGGGGGTTTGGTAACATGGGGGTTTGGGTAACATGGGGTTTTGGGTAACATGGGGTAACATGGGGTTTTGGGTAACATGGGGGTTTGGTAACATGGGGGTTTGGTAACATGGGGTAACATGGGGTTTTGGGTAACATGGGGTTTTGGTAACATGGGGTAACATGGGGTTTTGGGTAACATGGGGTAACATGGGGTTTTGGGTAACATGGGGGTTTGGTAACATGGGGGTTTGGTAACATGGGGTAACATGGGGTTCTGGGTAACATGGGGGTTTGGTAACATGGGGTAACATGGGGTTTTGGGTAACATGGGGTTTTGGTAACATGGGGTAACATGGGGTTTTGGTAACATGGGGTTTTGGTAACATGGGTTTTGGTAACATGGGGTAACATGGGGTTTTGGTAACATGGGGTAACATGGGGTTTTGGTAACATGGGTTTTGGTAACATGGGGTAACATGGGTTTTGGTAACATGGGGTAACATGGGGTTTTGGTAACATGGGGTAACATGGGTTTTGGTAACATGGGGTAACATGGGTTTTGGTAACATGGGGTAACATGGGGTTTTGGTAACATGGGGTAACATGGGATTCTGGGTAACATGGGGTAACATGGGGGTTTGGTAACATGAGGGTTTGGTAACATGGGGTAACATGGGGTTTTGGGTAACATGGGGTTTTGGTAACATGGGGTAACATGGGGTTTTGGTAACATGGGGTAACATGGGGTTTTGGTAACATGGGTTTTGGTAACATGGGGTTTTGGTAACATGGGGTAACATGGGTTTTGGTAACATGGGGTAACATGGGGTTTTGGTAACATGGGGTAACATGGGGTAACATGTGGTTCTGGGTAACATGGGGTAACATGGGTTTTGGTAACATGGGGTAACATGGGGTACAATGGGTTTGGATAACATGGGGTTTTGGTAACATGGGGTAACATGGGGTAACATGGGGTTTTGGGTAACATGGGGTAACATGGGGTTTGGGTAACATGGGGTAACATGGGGTTTGGGTAACATGGGGTTTGGGTAACATGGGGTAACATGGGTTTTGGTAACATGGGGTAACATGGGGTTCTGGCTAACATGGGTTTTGGTAACATGGTGGTTTTATTATTGATAGATAGTAGCTACATTTCATCTGTTTGTGTCCAGAATGTGTTGCTTTTTGCTTTTGTCTTTATGTCTTTATCGTGGTTTGTTGTTGGGGTTTGTTTTTATGATGTTGTTTACTTCATTTTGTTATTGATTATAAATGTTAGGATATTGGTTATGATGTAGATTATTGTTATGATGTTGCTCTCTAAACTGTCATGTAATCAACTGAACAATTTTAATAAAATTACAGGCTGTCAATCTTGTGTGATTCCCCTCTTGGACAGACTACAACATACAGTATGAATTAACTGAGACCAGTCTGTGTGATTCCCCTCTTGGACAGACTACAACATACACTATGAATTAACTGAAATCAGTCTGTGTGATTCCCCTCTTGGACAGACTACAACATACAGTATGAATTAACTGAGATCAGTCTGTGTGATTCCCCTCTTGGACAGACTACAACATACAGTATGAATTAACTGAGATCAGTCTGTGTGATTCCCCTCTTGGACAGACTACAACATACACTATGAATTAACTGAAATCAGTCTGTGTGATTCCCCTCTTGGACAGACTACAACATACAGTATGAATTAACTGAGATCAGTCTGTGTGATTCCCCTCTTGGACAGACTACAACATACAGTATGAATTAACTGAGATCAGTCTGTGTGATTCCCCTCTTGGACAGACTACAACATACAGTATGAATTAACTGAGATCAGTCTGTGTGATTTAATTATTAGACAGACTACAACATACAGTATGAATTAACTGAGATCAGTCTGTGTGATTATCCATTTGGACGGACTACAACATATATGAATTAGCTGTCCAAGGGCCAGCCGTGCTGCTCTGTTCTTAGCCAATTGCAATTTTCCTGAGTCATTTGTGGCACCTGACCACACGACTGAACAGTAAGCTGTAGCATTAACAACCATGAAAAACAAACCAAACTGTCTTACTGTGGACTAAGCTCCAGGGTTTTCCCTAGGTACAGATCAGGATCAGCTTCCCCAACCTCAAGGTCATGGCAAGAAGGGATCCAGCTTTTGTCAAATTAACATCAAAAGTTGATATTTTTTAACATTTGAGCTAATCCTAACCCTTTTCCTAACCTTAACCTAATTCTCCTAACCTGCTAAGAAAAGTCAAAAAGGACGTTTATCTGAGAAAAGTTGGATCCCTTTTAGCCATGACCCAACCCCAATCCTGTCCTCAACCACTTGTTGAGAAAAAGCTAAACTGACCCAAGATCAGCATCTAGGTGCAACTTCCCCCACATACCTACCTCTATTCTGTACCTAACAATATAGTATATTATGACAGACAGACAGACAGACAGACAGACCTACCTACCTACCTACTAGTTACCCCTCCACTCTCTCTCCCTGAGTCCAGGCCCCAGACAGACAGAACAGCAACACCGTCAGAACTATAGCAGTCTTCATTCTGAAATGACTCTGGTCTTCTTCAGAAGTAGTGCAGTAGTCTACAGGGTTCAGAACTCACCTTTTTAAACACTTCTTATCACTCATATCATGAGGTTTCACATGTGTTTGGTTACATAGTGCCCAATGTGTCACACCTGCTCCCCCCTCCCCCTCCCTGGAGCCAGAAGGCGCCAGGCTCACCAGCATTACTCTCCATCCTGCACCATCATTACACACACCTGCCCCCCCCCCCCCCTCCCCCTCCCTGGAGCCCGAAGGCCCCAGGCTCACCATCATTACACACACCTGCTCCCCCCTCCCCCTCCCTGGAGCCAGAAGGCGCCAGGCTCACCAGCATTACTCTCCATCCTGCACCATCATTACACACACCTGCCTTCCCCCCCCTCCCCCTCCCCCTCCCTGGAGCCCGAAGGCGCCAGGCTCACCAGCATTACTCTCCATCCTGCACCATCATTACACACACCTGCCTCCCCCCCCCTCCCCCTCCCCCTCCCTGGAGCCCGAAGGCGCCAGGCTCACCATCATTACACACACCTGCCCCCCCCCCCCCCCCCCCCGCTCCCCCTGGAGCCAGAAGGCGCCAGGCTCACCAGCATTACTCTCCATCCTGCACCATCATTACACACACCTGCCTCCCCCCCCCTCCCCCTCCCCCTCCCTGGAGCCCGAAGGCGCCAGGCTCACCATCATTACACACACCTGCCCCCCCCCCCCCCCCCCCGGAGCCCAAAGGCCCCAGGCTCACCAGCATTACTCTCCATCCTGCACCATCATTACACACACCTGCTCCCCCCCCCCCCCCTCCCCCTCCCCCTCCCTGGAGCCCAAAGACGTCAGGCTCAACAGCATTACTCTCCATCCTGCACCATCATTACACACACCTGCTCCCCCCGTCACGCGCATCAACGATTATTGGACCTGGACTCAGTCACCTCTGTCATTACCTTCCCTACATCTGTCTGGTTCCTGATCTGTTCTCTGCTTCAGCATTAATTGTGGTTTGTGGTTTTGTACCCGTGTGCTGACGCTGTTCTTGTCTTTGTCTGTTCCTGATTAAATGTTGATTCCACGTACCTGCTTCTCATCTCTGGCGTATGTCCTGACACATTGTTCTTCTGAGTGATAAAACAGCAAACATTAAGAGTGTTTATTTATCAGACCCACATATATAATAAATATACTATAATATACTATATTCATATGCTTTTAGTGCTCACACATGAATCATATCCTGTTTGCAGGTCATGTGTTGTTTTGAGCCAGCAGTAAAAACACACTGACAGGACAGTTCCTCTTATGGCCACTAGGTGGTAATCTGGTGTCACAGACACAGGACTGTAGACTAGAAAGAAGCATTGTCCCAATTATTCTCCTTTATCCTAAAGTGTGCACTTGTTCCCTTCACTGAAATGACTGGTTTACTAAATATAGTGGAAAACCCCACTTGATAACAAAAGGTAGAGTCCTCTGAGTGGAACGGTGTGACAAACAGTACCTCCTCTCCTCTTCTCCCCTCTCCCTCTCCTCTTCTCTCCCCACTCCTCTTCTCCCCTCTCCCTCTCCTCTTCTCCCCCCTCTCCTCTTCTCCCCTCTCACTCTCCTCTTCTCCCCCCTCTCCCTCTCCTCTTCTCCCCCCTCTCCTCTCCTCTTCTCCCCTCTCCCTCTCCTCTTCTCTCCCCTCTCCTCTTCTCCCCTCTCCCTCTCCTCTTCTCCCCCCTCTCCTCTTCTCCCCTCTCCCTCTCCTCTTCTCCCCCCTCTACTCTTCTCGAGTCTCCCCTTGTCCCCCCTTTCCTCTCCTCTCCTCTTCTCTTCTCCCCTCTCACTCTCCTCTTCTCTCCCCTCTCCCTCTCCTCTTCTCCCCCTCTCCTCTCCTCCTCTCCCCCCTCGCCTCTTCTCTTGTCTCCTCTCCTCTTCTCTCGTCTCCTCTTCATCTTTTTTGTCACTGACTTCTCACCAGTGATGTCATCATAACCAGTAACATGTTCCTCTCTTGGCCCAGCCCAGCCTGACCCTGACATATAGCATCAGGCCTGTTGAGTTGACTTGGGTAACAGACCTCTAGCTTCTACACCACATCCCCCCTTCTCCTGCTCTAACATGAGACCTCATCAGTACTCATTTTGGGTGCTGGTACTGTTTATATTTAGGTGCTCGAACATTAAGCCAATATTCTATAAGAGGTGAACTCAAGCAGTAGAAAGTTAGAGGTGATATTATAGGACACACTATGTGTAACTTTGCTGCTCTATCAGCAGTTTCCTGTGGAGTTTTTTTAACATATCAGTTTGCTGCATTAATATGGAGTTGGTGCCCCATTGCTGCTATAACAGCCTCCACTCTTCTGGGAAGGCTGTCCACTAGAAGATGGAACATTGCTGTGAGGACTTGCTTCCATTCAGCCACAACAGCATTAGTGAGGAAGTTTGGAATTCGGAAGTGAGTGTTGCAACCGAGGACAGATGATTTTTACACGCAACAAACTTCAGCACTCGTGGTCCCGTTCTGTGAGCTTGTGTGAGCTAACACTTCAAGCCTAAGCCACTGCTGCTCCTAGACGTTTCCACGTCACAATAACAGCACTTACAGTTGACCGGGGCAGCTAAAGCAGGGTAGAAATTAGACCAACAGACTTGTTGGAAAGGTAGCAAACTATGATGGTGACGTGTTGATTGTCACTGAGTTCTTCAGTAAGGCCATTCTACTGCCAATGTTTGTCTATGGAGATTGCATGGCGGTGTGCTCATTTTTTTTATCAACCACAAGGCTGGGGGAGAGAGATAGTTCTTACTTACTGACAGACTGAGGAGGAGACAGGAGAGGAGGGAGAGAGAGATATAGGAGAGAGCTAGTTCTTACTCACTGACAGCCTGAGGAAGAAACAGGGGAAGAGGGAGAGAGAGAGAGATAGTTCTCACTCACTGACAGCCTGAGGCAGAGACAGGGGAGGAGGGAAAGAGAGAGAGATAGGAGAGAGATAGTTCTTACTCACTGACAGCCTGAGGAGGAGACAGGGGAGGAGGGAGAGAGAGTGAGATAGGAGAGAGAGATAGTTCTTACTCACTGACAGACTGAGGAGGAGACAGGGGAGGAGGGAGAGAGAGAGATAGGAGAGAGAGATAGATATTACTCACTGACGGACTGAGGGGAGACAGGGGAGGAGGGAGAGAGAGAGAGATAGTTCTTACTCACTGACAGACTGAGGAGGAGACAGGGGAGTAGGGAGAGAGAGAGAGAGATAGGAGAGAGATAGTTATTACTCACTGACAGCCTGAGGAGGAGACAGGGGAGGAGGGAGAGAGAGAGAGATAGGAGAGAGAGATAGTTCTTTCTGAGAGAGGGTTGGTAGGAGGAGACAGGGGAGAAGGGAGAGAGAGATAGTTCTTACTCACTGACAGACTGAGGAGGAGACAGGGGAGGAGAGAGAGAGAGAGAGATTTACTCACTGACAGACTGAGGAGGAGACAGGGGAGGAGGGAGAGAGAGAGATAGGAGAGAGAGATAGATATTACTCACTGACAGACTGAGGAGGAGACAGGGGGGGAGGGAGAGAGAGAGAGATAGGAGAGAGATAGTTCTTACTCACTGACAGCCTGAGGAGGAGACACGGGAGGAGGGAGAGAGAGTGAGATAGGAGAGAGAGATAGTTCTTACTCACTGACAGACTGAGGAGGAGACAGGGGAGGAGGGAGAGAGAGAGAGATAGGAGAGAGATAGTTATTACTCACTGACAGCCTGAGGAGGAGACAGGGGAGGAGGGAGAGAGAGAGAGATAGGAGAGAGAGATAGTTCTTACTGAGAGAGGGTTGGTAGGAGGAGACAGGGGAGAAGGGAGAGAGAGATAGTTCTTACTCACTGACAGACTGAGGAGGAGACAGGGGAGGAGGGAGAGAGAGAGAGATTTACTCACTGACAGACTGAGGAGGAGACAGGGGAGGAGGGAGAGAGAGAGATAGGAGAGAGAGATAGATATTACTCACTGACGGACTGAGGAGACAGGGGAGGAGGGAGAGAGAGAGAGATAGGAGAGAGATAGTTCTTACTCACTGACAGCCTGAGGAGGAGACACGGGAGGAGGGAGAGAGAGTGAGATAGGAGAGAGAGATAGTTCTTACTCACTGACAGACTGAGGAGGAGACAGGGGAGGAGGGAGAGAGAGAGAGATAGGAGAGAGATAGTTATTACTCACTGACAGCCTGAGGAGGAGACAGGGGAGGAGGGAGAGAGAGAGAGATAGGAGAGAGAGATAGTTCTTACTGAGAGAGGGTTGGTAGGAGGAGACAGGGGAGAAGGGAGAGAGAGATAGTTCTTACTCACTGACAGACTGAGGAGGAGACAGGGGAGGAGGGAGAGAGAGAGAGATTTACTCACTGACAGACTGAGGAGGAGACAGGGGAGGAGGGAGAGAGAGAGATAGGAGAGAGAGATAGATATTACTCACTGACGGACTGAGGAGACAGGGGAGGAGGGAGAGAGAGAGAGATAGGAGAGAGATAGTTCTTACTCACTGACAGCCTGAGGAGGAGACAGGGGAGGAGGGAGAGAGAGTGAGATAGGAGAGAGAGATAGATATTACTCACTGACAGACTGAGGAGGAGACAGGGGAGGAGGGAGAGAGAGAGAGATAGGAGAGAGATAGTTCTTACTCACTGACAGCCTGAGGAGGAGACAGGGGAGGAGGGAGAGAGAGTGAGATAGGAGAGAGAGATAGTTCTTGCTCACTGACAGACTGAGGAGGAGTCAGGGGAGGAGGGGGAGAGAGAGAGAGATAGTTCTTACTCACTGACATACTGAGGAGGAGACAAGGGGTGTGGGAGAGAGAGATAGGAGAGATAGATAGTTCGTATTCACTGACAGACTGAGGCGGAGACAGGGGAGGAGGGAGAGAGAGAGACAGGAGAGATAGATAGTTCTTATTCACTGACAGACTGAGGAGGAGACAGGGGAGAAGGGAGAGATAGAGAGATAGGAGAGAGAGATAGTTCTTACTCACTGACAGACTGAGGAGGAGACAGGGGAGGAGAGAGAGAGAGAGAGATAGTTCTTACTCACTGACAGACTGAGGAGGAGACAGGGGAGGAGGGAGAGAGAGAGATAGGAGAGAGAGATAGTTCTTATTCACTGACAGACTGAGGAGGAGACAGGGGAGGAGGGAGAGAGAGAGATAGGAGAGAGAGATAGTTCTTACTCACTGACAGACTGAGGAGGAGATAGGGGAGGAGAGAGAGAGAGAGAAATAGTTCTTACTCACTGACAGACTGAGGAGGAGACAGGGGAGAAGGGAGAGAGAGAGATGGGATAGAGAGATAGTTCCTACTCACTGACAGACTGAGCAGGAGACAGGAGAGGAGGGAGAGAGAGAGATAGGAGAGAGAGATAGTTCCTACTCACTGACAGACTGAGGAGAAGACAGGGGAGAAGGGAGAGAGAGAGAGATAGGAGAGAGAGATAGTTCTTACTAACAGACTGGGTTGGTAGAAGAAGACAGGGGAGGATAGAGAGAGAGACAAACATTTAAATCAACTGAATATATTTGTATCACTGACTTCTCACCAGTGATGTCATCATGACCAGTAACCTGTTCCTCTCTTTGCCCAGCCCAGCCTGACCCTGACATACAGCATCAGGCCTGTTGAGTTGACTTGGGTAACAGACCTCTAGCTTCTACAACACATCCCGCCTTCTCCTGCTCTAACAGGAGACCTCATCAGTACTCATTTGGGGCGCTGGTACTGTTTCTATTTAGGTGCTGGAAGATTAAGCCAATATTCTATAAGAGGTGAACTCAAGCAGTAGAAAGTTAGAGGTGATATTATAGGACACACTATGTGAAACTTTGCTGCTCTGTCAGCAGTTTCCTGTGGAGTTTTTTTAACATATCAGTTTGCTGTAGTGTGTTCAACCACTGATCCAAGATAAGTTGTTAAGAAGTTAATCTCACATCATTGAAGTTAGGACGTAATGAGAGAGAAGTCATATAGCCTAGCAGTATTTTCCACACATCAGTCCTCTCTTCATGACAGTAACCCCAGTTAGAGACAGATATGATACCTGCAGTGGTACCGATGATCCTGTTGAGGAGCACAGGTAGGATGCTGTTATACTGATTTACACTTGTGACAGTTACTGAGATATGATTTAATATTGTAAGATATATTATAATTTGCAGGGTTAGTAAAATAACATGCAACTGGAAGCAGACAGTAAAAATGTGTCTCAAAGCAGGACAATGATGTGATCACCTGTAAATGTACTTTACTGTAGTCTAACTGTCCATCTGGGGACAGGCACTAATGTCAGTTAAGTTGTGATGGTGTCATGCATCTGACTGTTGTATATTCAGTGTGTCAATGATTGATTGTATCTGTCTCTATGTAAATGAATGAGAGTATATATTATGTATTATATATTATATTGGTGTTATGTTAGAGTAGGAGAAGGGAGGGGTGTAGATGATAGAGGTCTATGAGCTGAGTCAAGATCAACAGGTCCAACACTATATGTCAGGAAGTGAGAGTGAACGAGAGAGAGATGGAATAGAGAGGAGGGGTGGGGAGAGAGAATGGGAGGGGAGGGGGGAGGGGAGGGGAGAGAGAATGGGAGGAGAGATGGGAGGGGAGGGCATAGAGCAAGATAGGACAGAGAGAAAACGTTTGAGGAGAGAGGATGGGAGGGGAGAAAGGAGGGTAGAAGAGAGAGGAGGGTAGGGGAGAGAGAAGGGGGGAGGGGAGAGAGGAGGGGAGGCGAGGGGAGAGAGGAGGGTAGGGAGAGAGAAGGGTAGGGGAGAGAGCAGGGGAGGGGAGAGAGGAGGGTAGGGGAGAGAGAAGGGGAGGGGAGAGAGGAGGGTAGGGGAGAGAGGAGGGGAGGGGAGAGAGGAGGGTATAGGAGAGAGGAGGGTAGGGGAGAGAGGAGGTTAGGGGAGAGAGAAGGGGAGGGGAGAGAGGAGGTTAGGGGAGAGAGGAGGGTAGAGGAGAGAGAAGGGGAGGGATGAGAGGAGGGTAGGGGAGAGAGAAGGGGAGTGGAGAGAGGAGGGTATAGGAGAGAGGAGGGTATAGGAGAGAGGAGGGTAGGGGAGAGAGGAGGGTAGGGGAGAGAGGAGGTTATGGGAGAGAGGAGGTTAGGGGAGAGAGGAGGGTAGGGGAGAGAGGAGGGTATAGGAGAGAGGAGGTTAGGGGAGAGAGAAGGGTAGGGGAGAGAGGAGGTTAGGGGAGAGAGGAGGTTAGGGGAGAGGAGGTTAGGGGAGAGAGGAGGTTAGGGGAGAGAGAAGGGGAGTGGAGAGAGAAGGGTATAGGAGAGAGGAGGTTAGGGGAGAGAGAAGGGTATAGGAGAGAGGAGGTTAGGGGAGAGAGAAGGGGAGGGGAGAGAGAAGGGGAGGGGAGAGAGAAGGGTATAGGAGAGAGAATGATATAGGAGAGGGGAGGGGAGAGAGGAGGGGAGGGGAGAGAGAAGGGTATAGGAGAGATAATGATATAGGAGAGAGGAGGGGAGAGAGGAGGGTAGGGGAGAGAGTAGGGTATTGGAAATAGGAGGGTAGGTGAGAGATGAGGGTGGGGGTGAGAGAGATATGTTGAGGAGAGAGGAGGGTAGGGGACAGATGGTAGGGGTGAGAGAAGGGGAGGAGAGAGAGAAGGGTATTGGAAATAGGAGGGTAGGTATGAGATGAGGGTGGGGGTGAGAGAGATATGTCGAGGAGAGAGGAGGGTAGGGGACAGATGGTAGGGGTGAGAGATTGGGAGGAGAGAGAGGAGGGTAGGGGAGAGTGGAGGGTAGAGGAGAGAGAAGGGTGGAGGAAAGAGGAGGGTGGGGGGTGGAGGGTAGAGGAGAGAGAAGGGTGGAGGAGAGAGAAGAGTGGAGGAGAGAGGAGGGGAGGGTCGAGGAGAGAGAAGGGTAGGGGAGGGTGGATGGTAGAGGAGAGAGAAGGGTTGGGGAGAGAGGAGGGGAGGGGAGAGAGGAGGGGAGGGTGGAGGGTGGAGGAGAGAGAAGGGTGGGGGAGAGAGGAGGGGAGGGGAGAGAGGAGGGGAGGGGAGGGTGGAGGGTAGAGGAGAGAGAAGGGTGGAGGAGAGAGGAGGGTGGAGGAGAGAGGAGGGTGGAGGAGAGAGAAGGGTGGAGGAGAGAGAAGGGTGGAGGAGAGAGGAGGGTAGAGGAGGAGAGAGAGAGGATGGAAGAGTATAGTGAAGAGTAGGGGAGAGAGCGATTTGTGAAGGAGAAAGGAGGGTAGGGGAGAGGAGGGCAGGAGAGAGAATTGTAGAGGAGAGAGGAGAGGAGATTGGAGGGTTGGGGATAGAGGGTAGGGGACAGAGAGGAAGGTAGAGGAGGGAAGGGGAGTGTGAAGAGAGGAGGGTAGTGGAGAGAGATTTGAGGAGAAAGGTGGGTAGGGGAGAGGAGGGTAGGAGGGAGGGAAGGGTAGAGCAGAGAGGAGGAATGTGTTTACACATAGGTGTTGTTGCACCATACCAACGATAAGCCTGTCTTCCCCATCACATCAGGAAAGGTCATGTTATGTTGATTTAACCTCTGTCTCTCTCTTCCTCTGACTCCTCCCTTTCTCCTTTGTTTCTCTCTGTCTCTGTCTCTCTCTTTCTCCTCTCTCTCTTTCTCCTCAGTTATCCAGACTCAAAGTGTCATTCCACCAGGTAGGTAGAGTATAAATCTACAGTGATTATAGCAGTTCAATATTAGTAAACTTTATTATCCCACATGGAGAAAGTCATGTGTCCATACAAACCATTCTAAACCCCAATAACAAGTAGTGTTTTATGGAACTACTTATACTTGACACATTATATATTATATTGGTCTGATGTTAGAGTAGGAGAAGGGGGGTGTAGATGATAGAGGTCTGTTACCAAGGCAACAGGTCTGATGCTATCTGTCAGGAAGAGAGAGAGAGGAGCAGAGAGAGAGAGAGAGAGAAGGCGTGGAGAGAAAGTGAGATGTCAACAGAGATAGGGCTGACAGACTAACATGCAGCCAACTGAATATCTTGTCTTTACTGACTTCTCACCAGTGATGTCATCATAACCAGCAACCTTTTCCACACTTGGTCCGGCTCAGCTTGACCCCTGACCCCTGAAATTAATGATTTAAAAAATGATATATATATATATTTTTTAAATTAGATTTATTCTCATCTGCAAAGAAAGTTACACATTTGCATGGAAGGGGAATTTACACTACATGACCAAAAGTATGTGGACACCTGCTCATCTAACATCTCATTCCAAAATCATGGGCATTAATATGGAGTTGGTGCCCCATTGCTGCTATAACAGCCTCCAGTATTCTGGGAAGGCTTTCCACTAGAAGATGGAACATTGCTGCAGGGACTTGCTTCCATTCAGCCACAACAGCATTAGTGAGGTTGGGCGATTAGGCCTGGCTCAGTCGACGTTTCAATTCATCCCTAAAGGTATTCAATGGGGTTTAGGTCAGGGCTCTGTGAAGGCCAGTAAAGTTCTTCCACATCGATCTCAACAAACTATTTCTGTATGGACCTCGCTTTGTGTACAGGGGCATTGTCATGCTGAAACAGGAAAGGGCCTTCCCCAAACTGTTGCCACAAAGTTGGAAGCACAGAATAGTCTAGAATGTCATTGTATGCTGTAGCGATTACATTTCCCTTCAATGAAACTAAGGGGCCTAACACGATCCATTAAAAACAACCCCAGACCATTATTCCTCCTCCACCAAACTTTACAGAAGGGGTGTCCACATACTTTTGTATATATAGTGTATGTACACATGGGTGTTGTTGCACCATACCAACGATAAGCCTGTCTTCCCCATCACATCATGAAAGGTCATGTTGATGTTCATTTAACCTCTGCCTCTCTCTTCCTCTGACTCCTCCCTTTCTCATTTGTTTCTCTCTTTCTCTCTGTCTCTTTCTCTCTCTTTCTCCTCTGTCTCTCTCTTTCTCCTCAGATCTCCAGGCTCAAAGCGTCAGTCCACCAGGTAAGTAGAGTATAAATCTACAGTGATTATAGCAGTTCAATATTAGTCAACTTTATTATCCCACATGGAGAAATTCATGTGTCCATACAAACCATTCTAAACCCCAATAACAAGTAGTGTTTTATGGAACTACTAATACTTGTCAACCACAAAGCATTACTGCTGTTAGAATAACAGAATCACTGTCATCATCTGTCCTCACCACTGTGTTTTCCTCTCTGCTGTTTACAGCTGAACTCTCAGTCAGACTGGTGAATGGGACCACTTCCTGTTCTGGGACAGCGGAAGCCTTCTACAGAGGAGAGTGGTTGAGTCTATGTTCTAGTTGGTGGAGAATGATCGGAGAGGTTAAGGTTGTGTGTAGAGAGCTGGACTGTGGGAATCCTGTAGCTGAATCTAGAGGAGGTCTGATTGAAGAGGGAAGAGGAGGAGTCATGCAAATTAGTACTTGCAGGGGAAATGAGTCTTCTATTAGACAGTGTGGCATCAGAAGAGGAGGACCTGGTGTCTGTGATGGTAAATATTATCGTCATGTGACCTGTTCAGGTAAGAGACTGGTCATATTGAGAGATTTATTTATACATTATACAATATTACCATGTATCATGTTTTATGTGTTTTTATTTCATTTAAATAGAGGGAGAGATGTCAGATGTATTTAAACATTAGATTTGTGTTTGTCATATTGGTTTATGGGAGATGTTCATGGGCAGATCATTGTAGTTCAGATGGTACTGAAGTGAAGCTGCCTGATGGATGTCCAGCTGTTTATTTTCTATAAAGTGAAGTGAACTTATTCCTGTCTCCTGCCTGCATTATTCCCAACCCGATCCTGAGTGACCTAGAACCCATTTCTACCTCTTACAGTATCAAACATAGTAAACTACAATCTTTTATCCAACATATTTGTGTTTAGTCCTTGACAGTGTCATCAACAAAACTGATTGAATGGTCAACCAACTCTTTTTCTCCAGAGTCTGTGCGGCTTGTGGATGGAGCTGGTCTCTGCTCTGGGAGAGTGGAGGTGAAGTCCAATCAGTCCTGGGCCTCAGTGTGTGAAGCTGACTTTGACCGGCAGGATGCAGAGGTAGTCTGTAGGGATGTTGGCTGTGGTGCTCCTGCAGCTCTACAGGGGGGGCTCTATGGAGAAGGTGAGGGTCAGACCTGGGATAAAGAGTTCCAGTGTAAAGGCAATGAGTCCCTTCTCCTGGACTGTGACACCTCAGACAGAGAGAACAACACCTGCCCACCTGGTAATGCTGTTGGACTCACCTGCTCAGGTAAGAAACAGTTTGTCACTCAGTCAACATTGTTTCTCACCTGGAGTGAAGAATATGAGAGACAATATAGGTGTGTTTTAGTGAGAAAATAGTAAGATTACTGTCTCTCTCTTTTCTCAGAGCCTGATAATGTGAGGCTGGTGGGAGAAGGCAGTCGCTGTGCTGGTGGAGTGGAGTGGTCCGACCAGGGAGAGTGGAGGACTGTGGGAGCTGATAACTGGAACCAGGAGGCTGTAGCTGCAGTAGTGTGTAGACAGCTGGGTTGTAGCTCCACTGTTTCAGCACTACCTGGAAACACCAATAGAGGGTTTGGAGTTTTCTGTTCTGGGTCTGAGTCTTCACTGAGGGAGTGTTCCAGAAGTTATTATCTCCTTCCTGGACTCACAGTGATCTGCTCAGGTAATATCAACATGTTATCATTATATTCAACTGATTTCCTTCATTCATACAACTTCCTCTGCACCTCTCATGATGACTGTTTAGCTTGTCAGTCTGCTTTACTAAATAGATCCCTCAGTCAAGTAGGAATCAAATACAACTTAAATATCCCAGAATGCTTTTGTATTTGAGTGTTATCTCAGTGAACGTCTCTACTCACTACCACTGTCACATGTCATATTATTGTCATATCTAAATGAGGAAAGTAGTTGAGGAGCTACGTTTTCTTTTTCTCTCCTCTTGTTCCAGATGTCCTGCTTAAGCCTGATATCAACATATGTTGTCTCAGTGACTGTAGGCCCACTACTCATGTTGCCCTGTGAGGGAGGGTGGCTGGCACTGTTACATGCTGATGTTATTGTCATATCTATAGGAAACTAGTTGAAGAGGTTTTTCTTGTTCTCTTTTATTGTCATACAATATAATGGCGCTTGAAGAAATGGCAGCAGTTTTACTAGACTAAAGAAGATCTTTGTCTAATCCGAGGTGAGTGATCGCTGTCCTGATATCCAGAAACTCTTTGTCTAATCCGAGGTGAGTGATCGCTGTCCTGATATCCAGAAGATCTTTGTCTAATCCGAGGTGAGTGATCACTGTATGTAGTGAGGTAAAATACAGTAGAGAGGTTATATACAGTAGAGAGGTTATATACAGTAGAGAGGCAAAATACAGTAGAGTGGCTATATACAGTAGTGGGGCTATATATAGTAGAGAGGTTATATACAGTAGAGAGGCTATATACAGTAGAGAGGCTATATACAGTAGAGAGGTTATATA